>NC_087551.1:38669407-38972438 GCF_036250125.1 Pseudopipra pipra | reverse complement strand
ATAAATACCATGTAAAACAGTTATTTTTTGCTGGCTTTCACATTTGGACATCTTGAAGCAGGGCTACAAAAAACTTCATTCCTGTTGATAGTTAAAAGCATTAAGCCATATATATTAATCTGATACGTAAAGGGGCCAATCCGTGCTTTCTGTAGAATATGTTTAAATATCCAGTCTTTTGACATTTAAGTCCTCATGTACTACTAAAAAGGACAAGACAGACTATGCTACAAATTGAAGTAGTCATTTTTCTTTGTTCTATTTTGGAGACTCATAGAAGCTAGGAAAATATTGCAAAAGGCAAAACCTAGAAGCAACACAAAAGGAACATAAAATCAGGAACCACCACATTCTTAAGTGCCTATCCCAGTTTGTTTTTCTGTTACTTGCCTAAATCAAGTGTGATTTGGTTTTAAACTTGTAAGAAATCTGGGAGAAGACAGGAATATCTCTTCTTTTGGTCCCTAATCAGACTTCAGGACAAATGGAAGAGAAACAGTCTTTTGTTCCAGATGAACAAATACCGTTCTGACAGATGAGAGTTATTGCTCCAGCAGCTGGTACCTATATTGAAAACCTGATTGTTTAGGGGGAAACTCACTATGGCTACTACTGGTAGATCTTTTTTATAACATTTTAAAATGTAAGGAGGAATAATGACGAATTTTTTGATTTTAAATGGAAAAATCCAATCCAGTTCTTAAAATTCCCTCTAGAATATGCACATAGAATATGGTAGTCAAAGAGAAAGCTTAGTAGGACACTGGATTATAATTGTCTTGAATGCCGTTTTCTATGTTTTGACTTTTGGGTCCACATTCCTATACAAAACTTGTGATGGCAATAAGAATGGAAGTTGATGTAGGCCTACATGATGGTATTGAGCATGGCCTCAATGACCAGCCTGACTGAAAAGCACTGGAGAAGCCTCTTTCCTTTAACTGACTTGGGTGATAAGGTTTCAAGGTGATGAAAGATTCTGAAGTCTGCCTTTAGTTATACTTAACTCTCACTATTGTCTGTGACCAACAAGAGAAACTCACTTTGTTTTAGTGTGCTGACTGAATTGTCACTGTGCAACTATGATTGCCTGATCTCATTTAGGGAAATAGTATAAATTTATTTTGTGTTTTGTCTCTGCTTTCATGGTGAAAGCAGTCCCTTTGGCAATGAGGCTCTGTCTTTTGAGTTGACAGTTGTAGGACTCTGTTAGTGAAGCAGCAAAACCACCAGGAGCAATAGGGCAGAAAGAGCTGAGAAGTCTTATTCTGGTTCCTCAGCTGCTACCTTTATTTTCTTTATGGCACAGAGAAGCCAGAGAATGGTTAACCAGTATGCCACAGGAGTTTCACTTAAGTTTGTTCCCCAAGGGCTATAAAACTATAATAGTTAGTATCTTCCTGGAAATGAAACAGGTAAGTGTAGCTCTGAGCATCATTGACTGTTGAAAAGCCTCAGGGCAGAGGAGGCAGGCAGAGGGCAGAAGGCTGTTTTATCCACAGGGCAGAAGGCTGTTTTATCCACAGGAGCAGAGAACTTTGCCTTAAGGCAGAGTTTCAGACCAGTGGAAGCCTTAAAGGCCTAATTGGGATGGTGGCTAGAAATCCAGGTGGGCCAGAAATATTTCATAAAGCTGTTCTCTTTTCAGTTCTGAACAAAAGAAACAGTGGTGCGCAATAAAGATATTTTGCATTTCAGCAAACACACCCTGAAGCCTGGGAGAACGACTGGTGGGTTTACTGTATTTTTGTAACTGTTTTGCTCATCCTTAATTGGTAACAAGATAAATTTTTGGAGAGTACAAAATAAATAGTTTCTCTAATATAAATATTTTGGGACTGAATTACAGTTAAAAAGTAAAATTTGAAATTCTAAGCACTGCTGCCTCAATGCTGACCGATTAATAGATTGGTGCATCTGACACAGGAAGAAAGGCTAAGAGACCTGAGTCTAAAACTTGTGTGTCTTCACTCTTCCATCCTTCAGGAAACTGCAGCCTGCTGCCTACTGCACCATAGTCCTTGTTACCCCCTCCATTTGCATCTGAGAGTCCTAATAGCACATGTAAGTGACAACAGAGTCCTTGCCCTTGTTTGTCTTCTCACCTGTCATTTGATCTCTTCTCTTCATTATTGTTCACCTTGACCTAAGGGTCCCTGCACACTTAATAAAAGTCTGGCTTTGGCACTCAGGAGAGCTGAAATTTTGTTTGTATCTCTTTGGATCTGTGGCCAAAGAAGGAGCTGGAAGGAAACAACCAGACCATTTCAGAACCAGTATGGCCCAGGGGAGATCAGATCATGTCTTGGAGGCTAATAAAATGGTGCTGTGTCAATATTTCTCCAACAACTCTGCTGGAAATATCACAGTTTACAAGGCAGAAATTGCCTTGTTATCTTTGGCATTGTTTTCTTTAGGCTTTGTGTTTCTCTCTGTGTTTTTCCTAAAGAAAACAGGATTTGACATCAATGAAAATATTAAGCGGAGCACTACAGCAGTTACCACACTTTTCATTTCCTTCCCCAAAATATCATCCATAACACCACTGAAAGAAGAACAGGAAAGTCCTGTTCTCCTGTCAGCTCTCAGCTTCTACATTTGTAGGGAGTCACAATGTACAGTTAAAATGCAAAGCAGACTTAATACTTTAATGAAATGTTAAGCTTTTTCTTTCATTGCAGCTTAGTATAAGAATAATAGACACCGTTGTCTGTTTTCCCAGTGACAAAGGACATCAAGGTCTTTGCATTCACAATCTTAATCTGGATTCAGCTGTCTAGACCTATTGCATGAGAACATAAACTAAGAATATAATAACAGCCATAATTTCATACTTATCAAAGGTTAAGAGTAAGGTAAGTGTATTTCTTTTCTGATACTCACCTTGCTTAAAGGTCTTGAGATGGATGATATTTCTATGTATTTCTGTATGTCACGCACTTCCACTGACTTTTGCAGTGTCACTGTCAGGCTGTAGAGTATTATTACGCACCTTTTATCCACCTATTTTATATTATTTTTATCCACCTAATATCTTTTACTACCCACCACAGGTTTGACAAGGAGTTTCACATTTGTGCCTATCTTTTCCGTCAGAATTAGTATAGTAGCACCAGGCAAAGGGATGCAGGATTTAAGGCAGAAAGAGCAATGTAAGGAATAGATCAGTGACAATGAAGGGATGCTGAATGAAAAATAACACTTTTTCTGGATCACAGATAACAACCATTTTCACTGAAGTTTATTAATAATTTATTTAGTATTTTTCTGTTTTGATAGATGACATCTTTTTAAAAAAAAGAACTCCTGTCTTAAGTGAGACTTCAGGTCGCAAATAACTGAGACAGGTTGTGGTTTTCTAGGCAGGTGAGTACCAGTTGATGTGCTACATTACACATCTGTTAGATGATGTGACCGAGTATCTCCCACAACCAGGTCAGAGTTGGACTGATTCTGGGCTAAGGAATGTCTAATTTGAAATTCACTGAATCAAATCTACCTTGATACCTCTGTTGTAAGGAAGGAGAGAGGGAGTAGAGAAATATACTGAGCAGAATATGCAAGGCTTGCTTTCCCTTCAACATTTAGTAGTAGTAGTTAGGGTGCTCTGTTCCGGAGCAGCTTCTTTCCCTTATATAAAATTCTGACACCCATTCCTGTAGGCAGTCTGCGCTGTTGAGATGTCTACCATCATATAAATATCAGTTTTGCAATACGTAGCAAGAAAAATAAGAGTGTTGGATAATCATGCCTTCTAGAAATGCTTTGCCCTTTTGCAGCAGACCTGGTCGTGAGCCCAAGCACGCTCCTGACGGTGGTGCTGCGGGAGCTGGCTGTACTCAGCTGCGACCAAAGAAGAAAGCACTCTCCTGGAGAAACAAAAAAGAGCCGTGCTTCATTTACTTTTTTTTGTCCAAAGAAGGAGTGTCTTGGCCTAGATAAGGGCACTCAGTAAAGATTTATGTGAAAATTCATTCTGGATGCAACTAATCATAATTGCACTTGGCTGAGGCTCTACTGCATTGTGCTAATAAGTGTCTCAGTTTTTGACAGGACTGACCAGCTGGCAGAGCTAGAAGTGAAGTGCTGCTCTGACTATCTCCTCTCACCTGTCTCAGGTGCAGTAAATGTTCCTTTTTCTTTACTGGTCAAGTGAAGGCTCACGAAAATAAAAAGGGTCAGCACACTTCAGGGGTCTGGAGCGAAATGGCCTGTTTATTAAAATTGCTTCCCTCTTATATAGGGTAGAGGAGGAAAGTGCTGGAAGGAGGGCACAACTGGGAAGGAGTTAAGGTGGAACATGCAAACTAAGGGAATGGCACAACTGAATAAGGAAAGGCACTGCAATGCACCAAAAACTAACCAGTCAGAGGATAGGGTTCAGGACCATGAGGAACAGGAGAACTTTCAACAACTTGGGGTACAGTAAACAGGGAATAGTACAACAAACTAGAAAATAAAGTGCAAAACTCATAACGCTTTTGTTTAAACAGTCCATTTCTTTTCATTGAGAGGTCTCATCTTCATAAGAGAACTTAGGCTCAGTGTCCTTTTTCCAGTCTTCAAATCTGTCAAGTTCTTCTCCTCCAACAGTCAAGATGCAGTGCTGGCACAGCAAAGACTTCTGTCAGAAGGTGGTTTTGGGCTTCTGTTTGATCTTTCCATTCTCTTGTCTGCTGTCATACTTGAATCTCTTGCTTTCTCAGTGCATCAATAAATGCACCAAAGCATCTCTTTTTTTAACAAGAAAAGAAAGGACAAGGTTTCAAAAAGTAATTAATAAATATGCAGAGGTTGAAGCATGGCAAAAAATGTTAAGTCTCTCTCATAATCCCACCAAGTAAAAACGTGCAGAGAAGGATACGTGAGACCTGCAGATCAGAGAGCAGCCTGTGCTCTGGAGCTAATCTATGGTGGCCAGATGTAACGGTCCAATAAAGCTATCAAATCCCAGATATGGGGGTAAAAACTGGAATGATTTATTGAACAAGCAAGTGCTATTTAAGGGTCTTGGGGGCTTACATACTAATGAGGAGGCAGGGTTATTCCAAACAGGAGTTTCCACAATCTATTAGCATTTCCAGTAACAGGGGTGACATAAGGGAGAAAATGATTTTATATTTCTCAGATATAGTATTTACATTTTGGGGAAAATGTTTGATATTTCCAGTAAGCAGGGTTACATTGGGAAAGGGTGATCAACTTTACCTGAAAGAAGAATTTATACAGGAAGGGAGAAAACAATGGGATATCTGATAGCATCATGCAAATTCTCTCTACATCCTGCTGGGGGAGATCAGGACAATCCACAGGAATGATATCAATAGGTCTTGTCTGGTCTCTTAGATGGTGGGTTTTTCCCCAGCCCCTGTGACCCAAGGTTTCCTGTTTAATCCTAGCAGTTCCTTTTCTGTTGGTATCTGAATTTCGGACTGCAACAGCCAGATATTTGGCATAAAGGACAACACCTATCTCTTTCAAACCTTACAGGCGTTTCTTACAGATCTTGATTTGTAAACTATAACAGATTATTTCTCCCAATAAATAATCTTGGTATAACTTCAAGCCATTTTTCCAGTGGGAGTGAAAGGTGGTTAGAACAACAGAGCAGGGTGAGGGCTGTGTTTTTGGACAGAGATAGATATAATTTCTAAAGTATGTTGTGACCTAGAGGGAATATTGCATACTCATCCCTGCATTTGATTGCCCCCTCATAAAAGGTGACTAAGAAAAACACCCACCTTAGGAAAATATCTTGGGATTAACAGTCAGATGAATTATGATAGCCTGAGTCTATGTTAGAGTTACAATTAAGATACCATTTTAGGACTTTCCAAACTGCACTAGGGGTGAGGATCTGAACCGCTAATTGAAATTTCTCTAATGCTATTACTTGCCATACACTACACTGTTATCTGTTGGCCAAATGCATTCACGACACTTGAGAGATTTATTGAAAGCATTTCTCCTAATCCTGTCCTTTCCTATTCCATTGTACTAAAGAAACAGCAGCAACATGACAGCAACAGGCTGCCAGTCCTTGCTGGAGAGTGAATCACTCATGGTGACATTAGGGAGATTCCTAGCTATCATCTCTGAGATTTATTAATGTCATTACCAAAGGTGATACATGATCACTTGGGAGAAGCAGTTTGAAAAGATGTATACACAGGTATGTAGATGGCGGAATTAGGGGAGGATTAGAATTAATTTCAAAGCTGAACTATGCTTATTCTGTATGATTGTGTGCTTCATAAATTGATCTTTTGCTGGGGATTGATTGGAGCTCTGTGCTGTTTGAAATTCTTCTACTTTTGATTTCTTTGTCTTGTATTTAAACATCTAAAAAATGTACCTGTTTGGAGTAATGACAACTATATCTTTTCCTCTTTGCAACCTGTCAAAGGCCTACTGATTTTGGGGCTAAAGTCCACCTAAAGATCAGGTGATTCATTTAAATACCACTCCATTGGATGAAAATTATGGTACAGATAGAGCTTGAACAAATCCATGTGTCTGTTGTGACTTTTCCTCAGGGCAGTTTATATTCTGAAATTACAGTGAAAATATGGCTTCCAATAGTCATACAACTATGTCTTCATAGGATAACATGGATCACATTCTTGAACTTAGTTTGCTTGAACAAACCAGAAAAAAAATCTTTCTTTCTTTTACAAAATCTTTCTTTTACAAAACTCCGATCCTTAGAATTTCTGAATAATTAAGTCCCTCTATAATATGTTGTTCACTATAGTAGCTATAATGAATATTTAATACAACTAGCAACAAGGGTTATATGCTTGCTATAAATATTTTTTTTACACTGGAATATATGATAATGCACTTAAATGACCTTCCTGAAGATATTGTCATCTTATTTTATTATGTCCTATTATTTGGTTCCTGATTTGTTAGGAAAATACAGTGCACTGAAAAAAGTCTTTCATCAGCCATAAAGGTGACTTCTTTCAAATGACAAAAGAAAAAGAAATGTCTCAAATCACAGTGTTTTTTAATAAGCAGACTTTTTAGAAACAGGCTTTTCAACTACTGCATTTTCTCCTATTTCAAAAAAAGCTCTATGCTGGAAAAACTCAAATCTTATTCCCCAAATACTTGCTAAAATTCCAATGTTTATTGATCACAGCAGGGTTCTGCGATTGGACTCACTCACTTAGGCTGCAGGAAAAGGCCAATAACAGCATATGCAAATTGAGAAAAACCTCCAACAGAAGCAGATTGTGTCAAATCCCTGACCTCCCAAGTTAGGATCTGCAGATGCTCTGTAGCTCCTACAGAGAAAACACATAATTACATAGAGAGAAAAGAAATAAGACTGCTTGGTACTACAAAACAGAGCAGAGCAATGTTTTTCTGAATAAGGTGATCATCACCCACTGGAGTAGTAGCCTTGTGCTGGGATTAGATTAAATTTTCTGCTAAATCTATTTATAGGTGACCATGTATATTTGCATAGAGACTGCTTTCTTCTTTGTGCTAAGTAAATCAACTGTGAAGTGCCCCTGGATAATTATGATCTGGTGTTAGATTTATAGCATACGAAAAATAACCTCACATCAGTATATTTATCTCCATTAGCATACAAATTCAAGAATCCTTTTCATGTATTAATGAAGGGGCTGCATATTTTCTGTAATAATCTATGGCATTTAATGGATTTTCTTAGATCTGGATGTGATTTTATTTACCATGGGAACGTGTATGCTGATCCTTTTCTTTCCCGTTGCAGGTTTCCTAAATTGTATCCTTGCCAAGCTTCCTAAATTACCAATCCTAACAGTAAGCCTGATAAGTACTTGCACTTGAATTGATATAATTACTATATCAAGTTTGACATATTTGGTGTGGACTTGACTGTAAAACCTCTACACTAGGGAAAAATAAAGTCTGGCATTACAAGTAGAACTGTATCCCTTTTTGCCTCCTCCCATGGCTTGATAGGAGTGCCCTGACACAGGACAGGCTTCAAATGTATCCTGGAGATGTTTTTCTCCTGTCCAAACCTGACAGACTTCAGGAGCTCAGGATATAGGCAGAGTAGAGCACCAGCAGTCATGACTGGCACAACAGTAAGTTGTCTTACTTTGCTTTCAGGGTTACAAAATAAAAAAAGAGGAAACTACTTGATAGACATCTCTGCCTTCCTTTTCCTTCCTCAACTTCTCTGTCTTCTCCAGGCAAGTTGAGAAGTGATGTTCCTGCCAATATGAAAATCAGACTCCAAGTAAGCAGAGTGTTTAGCTTGCCTCATCCTCAAAGATACTGGCATAGTAGTTACATGCATGCCCTGGCTGGTCCTCACTTTGTCATTCATGTCAAAAACCGAGGTCCAATGAATGGGATGAAGAACATTTCTTTTTATTTGGAGACTCACTGTTAAGGCAGCCAACTTATAACATGCTCTCTGCCAAGCTATTTAAAGCAACAGAAGAAAACTGCAGCCCACACGGACCTTTTTCTCCTGCTCAGCCTGCACATTTTCCTTATCTCAGCAAAACTCATTGAGAAATGTCAATCTGACAAAACTTGTAGTGCTCTATGATAATTTATTGATTCTGTCCAAACCTTCAGATCAAACTATTTGGGAAGATAGGCCAAGTGGCCCTGTACCTTGCATAATGATTTTTCAGTCTCCCCTGATTTTCTGGACTTTCTTCTTCCCCCCACCTAGCCAGGGAAGTTTTGGTGCTCCCTGGCCCCACTGCTCCCAGCCAGGCAGGCTGGCATTGAGGTAGGAGGCACCAGCGTGGCCTCTGCCTGAGTCCCCATGCCCTGCTGATCCCCAGAATGAGTTTTCAGGGAGCAGCTACATACATGGTCTGGCCTCACTGTCCCCTGGGCTGCTTGGCTTTCTGATCTGTTCTCCAGCAAGCTGGACAAAAAAATGGGAAAGGTGTTTGCTCACTGTGCTGGATGCCTTCTTGCTGGCTCTGAAACAACACAATACAGTGAAGTTCTGTAATCTTGTGGGTTGATTTTTCTCTTTTTAAATTTTTCTGCAAGGTGACATTTCTCTTTAAGATTCTGGGTTTCTTGAAGACTTTTAGTTTTGATTCCCAATCATATGGGAATAAAAAAAAAAAATTAAATTCTTTCTTGATAAAGAAGGATGCATCTTAAGCTTTCTCCCCACTGCTTCAAGGGATCAAAAGAACTAATGTGTTGCCTTAACAAGAATAATTAGACTTGGGAAAGTTAGTTGAGACAATTAGAGATGATCTTTGTCTTTGATGTGCATCTTCTTCTCCTTGAAATTGCTAAAGGATTTAGCAAATAAGCTTTTCAGTTTTTGCTTCACAAAAAGAGCTTTAGATTGGGTTGAATTGAAAGAATAAGTTTTTTTTATTTTATTCCTCTATTTATTTTTATTAATTGAGTTTCCCAACTTACTCCTTCCTTCCTGATGAAGGGTTTAGAGGATAAGTCCTATGAGGATCTGTTGAGGGAGCTGGAGTTTTTTTAGCCTGGAGAACAGGAGGCTTGGGGGTGATCTTATTGGTCTCTACAACTACCTGAAAGGAGGTTGTGGCCAGATGGGGGTTGACCTCTTCTTCCTGGCAACTAGCAACAGGACAAGAGGCCATAGCCTCAAGCTGTGCCAGGGGAGGTTCAGGGTGGACATTAAGAGGAATTTCTTCACAGAAAGGGCTGTCAGGCATTGGAACAGGCTGCCCAGGGAGGTGGTGGAGTCACCATCCCTGGAGGGGTTTAAGAAAAGTCTGGAAGTAGCACTTAGTGCTGTGGTCTAGATGACATGGTGGTGTTCATTCATAGATTGGACTTGGTGATCTCAGAGGTCTTTTCCAACCTAATTGATTCTGTGATTCTGTGATATTGCCTGTTAAAGGACAGTAAGTATTTTTATAGGTAAAACAATTAAGAATATTGAAATAAAACCAAAATCAAGTAGTGAACCAAATCTCTTTCCCTCAGAAAAAAAAGCATTTTCATTTTTTGGTTCTTTGTTTTGCAGAGCAAAGGTTAGGACATATTTTATTTCTAACCGAGTTCAATGGCTAAGATTTTATTCTAATAGAGGAGTACTTAACTGAACATTTGTCATTTGTCAGCTCATTTGCGCTACGCACTGCTAGAACCATTAGCAAAAATGGCAGGACTGAAATTCACTCTCCGAGCAATTACAATCAGCAAGTGGTTTGCATGCGATGATTCATTCATCGGATCAAATGAGTTTGACCCCAGAAGTTCTTTGTATAAATTGCGTGGTATGTGTAGGCTTTAAAAATTATATAAATTATATTAAAGAAATTAATTATAAAAAAATTAAAATATAAAAAATATAGTAAAGAAAATAATTAAACAAAAGGCTTATGAAATCTTCAGAGTGGCTGGCTGTGTAACAAATGGCTTCAATTTTCTGATAAAGAAATGACTCATAAAGATATTTTGTTTTCCTAAGGAACATGTGGAAAATATTTTTGTTTTGCTAATAAATAACTCTTTACATGCTCTTTTCCTTGATATAACCCTATGGTGAAACATTATTTTATTTTTTTATTATATAGCACAGGTTTTGTCTGAAAAAAACATTTCTTTCTTGTCTGAGTGCATAAAAAAAATCCCACATCCTTTCTTTTTTCAGTGCTTGTTTTTTCCAACTTTGATACTTCAAAAAAATATAATGCTAACAGCGCTAAAGAAAAAAAATGAAATCCAAGTCTCTGATTGTCATAAGTCTGGCATGAATTCAGCCCAAGAAGAAATCTTTAGTGAAGCTTGGCACACATCTGAATCGTAAGGACTAATAGATGCACGTCTCTGAATAGAGCTGGAGGGTCTGGGACGGGGATCCAGCCCTATATGTCCCAACAATCAGCTCTAAACCTTCAGTGTTAGAATTGGGTCTTGTCTTCATTCCCTTTCAGTTTTCCATTGCTGAAACTGAAAAAAATACTCCTTTCATGAAAACTGGGGTGTTATACAAGGACCTTTTGGTTTTACCAAAGGAATGATTTTCTACAGTAATATAGATTTACTTGACAAGTTCTAAGTAGAAGGGTTTAAACCAGCATGCTAGGCAGCAATTTTCCAGCATTTTGATATTTAAATTCCACCATGAGCATTTCCACTGCATTCAAGGCCCCATCCAAAGAGAATGCCAAACTCAGCAGCAATCAGGAGGTGAACTAGAAATTCCAACAAGCTGGGCTGGTCACCCAAGTCATTCCAGGCAGCTGTAGAATCTGAGTGCCACCACCTTTGGCTTCTCTGTGGTCAATGATCTGGGCAGGGTTTCTAAAGGATGTTTTCCCCAAGAGTGGGTGTATTGTAGTGGGATTTTATATACATAACAGTTTCTATGCTCATTCCTCTTAACTGCCACAGAAAGGGCACAGTAGGAATTCTCCTAATGAGCATCTTTTATGTTCTTTTACTCTGAATTTAGCTTCCTACAAATGCCCACTGTGATTAGAGAGTATAACCCAACAGTGCAACAATCATATGTCAAATCCTGGAAAAGGTAATACCCAAAAGAAAAAGGAAAGAAATGTGATACTGTCTTCTCCTCTGTGTTCACTTTGCCTCATTAAAATTGTCATAGCTCTAGGGATAATTAATTTTGTCACTTTTTCACCTCATTAGTTTGGTAATTCACAGTAAGAGATGTGTTCTATAATGGATTAAAGTATGATTCATTAATTGAGGTCAAACCCTCCATATAAGCATGGAGATGGCTCCATCACTATCTTAGCTAGTTGTCTAAATAGTGATACGTTGCTCATTTCTCAGCTTGTCGTAAAACAGTTGTTATAGCAGATAAGAAAGAAATGTCTTGTATTTGTCTTACAGTCAATTAGAGATTATTTCCCAACAGAGAAGAGAAAGATCCTTAATCCTTATGTGCTCATGTGGAATTCAAAGCCCAGATTGTGCCATGCTTAGGGTATTGCATCTGGAAAATCAGACCCTTTAGAGGGGTGATGTAAAGTTATATGCTGAGCGAGAAGCTTGTTTAATGCTAATAGATACTGGGATCATCATGAAAACAAATGTGACAAATCTGATCCCATCTCTAAAAATGTTTTTATCCCTTTAGAATGTACATGGGGACACTTAAGTGCCCCCATGTGAAAATTGTATAGGCTAATCAGCAATTTTCTTGAATTATCCAGTTGGGAATAAGCTAACCATCTTAATGGCTAGACAGCCCTTAGGACAGGAATTGCAGTGGTTCAACTACTCCAGCTCTGAGAGGCTTAAGCTTCTTCTTTGCTACTAAGGTTGTACACTAACCTTTGGGCAATAAAATGAGAGATAAGGCAGCAGGCTACTTTCATGGCGTCTAGTGGAAGCTAGAACATAGTCCATCCAAAATTGCTAAATAATGAAACTACTTGGAGAACGAACAAAATGGAGTCTGATTCTGTTGCTAAGTGATTTGCTTAGTTTCTGGAAAGCTTGGTTTTTGGCCTCTGTACTGAGAAGAAAAATCTGTAAGGTGCCCGACTTATCCCAGAATTACAAAGAAAAATTAAATATGAATGAAAAAGAAAAAAATAGCATGACACATTGACTCTTATCATTGACTCTTATATTGCTTATACTTACCTTCCTATATGCAGAGAAATATTGAAAGAGTTCACTCTTGCTGTTATAAAGCTCTTTGCTTCCCAAAGGTTAAATGATTATGTTTCAGAAAAAAAACCCATGCAGCTACTGACTCAACCTTTTTCTTGGAATTTCATGTCTGTCGACGTCTTTTCAGATACCACTGCCTGTAATGTTGTATAATTTGATGGTACTCTTGATGGGGAGCAGTGTTTTGTCTTTAATGAAGTGTATTATTCATTTGTATTTTATTGCTGATAGTTTGTTTGGTTCTGAGAACTAAGTTCCCACTGTGTATCATTTTCCTTTATTGTTGTTATTACCACTAGATAATCTACCGTGATTCATGGATTAAATTTGGCTTTATTGTTGTAGGTATTAGAGTGATAATTAACTGCAAAAAGACATGGAGATCATACTAATTTAAACTTTAATTAGTTGAACTGGTGTTACCAGTTCTACTTGATCATTTTCTTATTCCACAGCTCTAGTGAGTATAATTGTAAAGAAAAACTAGCAATTAAAAATAATACAGAAGTATTGTAGTGATCAATAAATATTCCCCTTAAATTTTATCTGTAATAGGCTCCCTGCCTATTAGCATATGTTATGAAGCATATGTTAAATTAATTGTCTAAGACTGAGTCTCCTGAGCATGAGACTCCACATCATTAATCCCTTCAGTTATTTACAGCTTCTTAACAGAATGGGTATGGGCAGAGGCTGACTCCTGCACGTGCTGCAGTGAGTGCACTTACAGGGCTCCTCTGCATCCCAGGGCCTTGTCTGCAGCACAAAGGGACCCAGGGGCAGAGCAAGGAGGGGACTTCAGGCTGATTTACAAAAATGCGGAACTGAGTCATTCCCACCCACTTTATGTGTGACTTGGGTATGTGTGTGGGAGGGTGATGGGGAGGGGGGAAATCTGTTGGTACAAAGCTTCATGACTACAAACATTAGGCATCCACACCGAATTGCCTGAATCCAAACTAAGAACCTTGCTTCTGTAAATTGATCAATATCATATTAAAAAAAAAAAATTGGTTTTATTTTCACAAATTCCAATGAAAAGCTATTCCAAAACATCAGTGATTTGGAAATACTTCGATTTTTTCAGTGTGAATTGAAAGCAACTCTCCATCTCTTCATTTTATACACATTACTTGTTTTCTTCTTGGGGTTCCTCTTTCCTGTACACGTTTGAAATGGCTTCTAGAACTGATCTTTCCAAGCATGTATCGCAGAAAAGATTTATGTTTTTCACTACACCTGACAACTATATAACACAGATTCTTTTCCTCTTTCATTGCTTCCAATTTCTAAGGCTGAAGCTCACAGCAGAAGTTGTAACTCTGTGTTTCTAATATTTAGACATTTGGTTCTTACACAGTTTATGCCAGTCCTCAGGATTTGTTAATTCTTTTTGCACACAGTGATGTTCTTCTGCACTTTTAAAACTGGTGCACTGCGATTTTGCTGCACCATTGCAAGTATTTTAGTTCTTACACTAAGAAATGGTTGTATGCCCTTTTTTTCACCTGCTTGGGAAAGAATGGAGGAGGTGAAGGGGATTTAGTTCACTGTTGAATTTACTACATCTCCAATTTACCTATGCTATTCTCTTTAACTCTGTAATTGCTAATCTCTTTCTGCTCCTTTTGACAATGTTGCATTTGTTATAAAGCAGAATTTTACACTTTGCAGGCAGAACTGATTTGTTGATCCGGAAGGTTTCACTGATGCAGTGGAACTTCATTCACAGGTTCAGCTTTGACCCAAGAATGATAAACCTTCACACCATTGGGAGGATAGTGTGTGAGAACTTACATGTTCTCTCCCTGTAAAGCGGGAAGCAGGCATTGCACTGCTAGAAAGAGCAATCGACCTCTGCCACAGGCCAAATGCAGTCTGCACAAACAGTTCAGTGGTGCAGTGAACTGTGGCAGCGTGGCCTATGGCAGCGTGACTCGATGCATCAGCCTCCCATGATCACACTGCAGGTGTACCATTCAGAGATGAACATCCAGCTCATTATATAACTGTGCATCATGAATGGCTGCCAGAAGTGCCTGTTGGTTCCAGGTTAAGCACACATCTGGTCACAAGCTGAAAATACACAGTGCTGTGTGTTCCTTTATGTTGCTTTCCCTATGAAAGTGTATGAGGCATAACCTGGACAAAAGTTTGGACATCTCTATGCTGCTACCTAAGAACTTGGAAAAAAAAAAAGTGACTGAAAGGAGAAAAAAAAGAAAGATCTCACCAATCTTACTCTTTCAAGTTTTTTAAATTAAAAGGGAGTTTTTTAAATTAAAAGGGGAAACTGATCCCACATAAATTATAAACACCTAGATTTTCTGTTCTATGGATTGCTATTGGGACAAGTAAGTTTTACAGCAAATATTCTTGCATAATGTTTCTCTAAAAACTGGATTTGTAACGAATGAACCGGATGGCAGCAGGCTGACAAATAAGACAAATATTGATTGCAAATGCCAAAATGCACAAGAATAGAGTGGTAATAGGTTCGACTTCTACTGGGGACTCTATGACAAGTATTAAGCCCTTGTATTCAGCTCAGACATATCCAAATGAAACTACAGCAATGTAGGTAGCTATACAAATATTCACAGCCTTCAAGAGGGGAAGAGGCAATTCCTGTGCTCTCAGTACAGGCAGGCAAATTACTTGCATAAAGAGGACCTGGCAATTTAGTCCATAAAAGGGAAAAATAAATCATATCCCAAAGTAATGAACTCTCAAGATCTCCTGTGGAGATGCTCTACTGGATTCTGATTTGATTTGCATGAGCAGAAGTTGCTCAGTTGGAGTCAGCAGAGATAAGAATCAGACCTGTAAAAGTCCTAATGATGATTTCACACTTTTTTTTTGTGAAAGTTTTTTTTTTCCTTGTTGTGCAATATTTTTCTCTCACAGAATCTGAAGCTGGAGCTTCAGGATTGCAGGGACAATGATTAACAAATGCAATCTGCATTATTGTTACAACCTTCTGGAATACACTTTCCTTACTTAGAATGCAAAGGTCTAAATTACAAAAAAACTTAGAAAAGGTCTGAATTAAAGTGTGAAACCTGTGGCTACATGCAACTCTATTCACTCTGTATTTCAGAAGTGCAGCTCAATGCGATTTTAGGAGTCACAGAAGGGAATTACCTTTCTGCATCACTTCCCCCCCTCCACCAGCATCTGTGGCTTGATTTTGTTGGAAGACTGGGAAAACAGGGAAACAAAATTTAATCAATGACTGCTCAGTTGACTCTGCAAAGATTTGATTGTTTGGGAGTTTCTGTTACATGCTAAGTGAATGGAAAGAGAGATGGCCTTGAAATAAGGAGTGTCCCTTGAGATAAGAGACTGGTGGTGGTTTAAAGGTGAAGCACTGTGGCAGAGTTTGGCCATACATTGCCAGAAAATGAAATTCATGTTTTCTTTCTGTTGCTCTAAAAATTAATAAATAAGAATCAGAAAATCAAAATCTGTGTCTCTTAAATCACAAGACTAAACAAAATCTTGACATGTAATTGGCATGCATGACAGTAATTAACAAAAATTTTATCATTTTATCTCATATTTAACTTTCCAAAGTAAATACACATAATTTAATCTGTAGCTTAATTAATGAAATATGTGGTGGATTCTAGGTCATGCAACTGGTAAAAAATATGCTGGTTTAGCTCCTCATTTTTGCCCTAATATTCATCACTGGGCTAGTACTATTTATCATAGGAACACATGAGAAATTGTTGCTACCTGGAAACTAAAAGGTTGAATTATTATAGTGGAGTCACTCCGTTGACTCTACTGGTACTTAACAAAAGTTTCTTCTCATGCAAATTGAAGTTAAATCAAAACATTAGCTTTAAGCTACAGAGAGATTTTCTGTACTGCATAATTTTTTTGTTCTCTTGTCTTGAATGCTTTTCTACAGTAACTGCTGGGCTGCCAGTAACTCAACCAGCTTGGCATAAATTCTGTGAAATCCCACACTGGTGCACTGAAGTTGAGGCTCTGGATTTCTGGAATGGCTCTTATCACTGCGCTGTCTATGCTGCAAGAAAGAAGTACAAGGAAATTTACCACTTACAGGACTAAAATAAAAATCTTCCTCTTCTCAGCCCGCTGCGGGTATCGTGTCTGCAGGGAAGATTTCCTTTACCTGTTTTGAAAGTCATTCTATAGAGAAGAATCATAGTAATGACAAGCAATTTCAGTGCTCAGTTACAAAGCAAAATTCATGAGAAACATGCTGTGCAGACAGAAAATGCAGCCCTGGAAGAGGTCAATATTACTTCTGGGATATGAGATGATGGTCTAGTAAGCACTCAACAAAACATATCAATTTTAAATTTTGATCTTGAGTGAAAATACACTGGCTACATGAGGAAAATGAAAATAGATCCCTGTAGTAAACCAGATGTTCAGAAGAGGTAAAATTCTAGAGCTACACAGGAATAAAAGGCTAGATTTTCAAACAGCTCCATTGTAAATATCCAGTGCTTGATTAATAATCAGCCCTTGAAATATTTTTGAAAAGTGAGGGTCAAAATGCTTAGCCTAGAATCCTTTACACATAGTAGAAAGACTTCTGAATTCAGCCCTGTGAGCACAATTTAACACTGAAAATTCATTTAATTGCAGCAACAGGAAGACTGCACCATGTACAGGCAGATATTCCCCATCGAGTAATATATCTGATATTGGGGACTGTGAATCCAGCCTTATACCAGCTTCCTAACAGCCCTTTAGACATGCTGTGTGAAGCAGCTGCATGAAATTTGGGGAAAAAAAATCAGGAGACCAAATGTACTGCTCTGAATTGACTTGAAATTTCTTCTGGTATTAATGCATAATTCTGTGTTGGTATTTTATTTTTCCCATTTTATTTTAAGTAAGCTGTTGGCATATTTCTTGGTCATTCTAGTTGGCTGAAAGCACAAGCTGAATGTGTTGACCATTTTCCTGTGTATCTCAATAGTGAGATTTAGTTGCCATGATAAGCTGTATAGTTTGACCCATCAGAAATTTTTATTTCTTCCTAAAACATAGTCATGGGCTAAACCTCAGGAATAATACAACTTAACTGTAAGATGATAATTCAACTTAAAGTGATGGGCAGTGTCCTGGAGATTGCTCCCTTTCACCTGGAACTGGTCTGACAACTCCCACTGTTAAGTGTGCAGTGTCAGCTACTGCTTTCCATTGGACTCTGAGAGCACGAGTGATCTTATTGTAAGTCTGGACTGTCCTGCCTCTAGTTTCTGAATGTTTAGATGTATGCTGACACTCTCACTTTTTTTTTTTAACCTCTCTATTAACCAAGCCATAATTCTGCAAGTATAGAGTTGCATTTAATACCTGCAGTTGTCATGAAGACACTTATTGATCCTCATGCTGCAGCTGCTGAAGTTTCTCTGTGACCTACTGTAATTTATGCTGGTGTCTGTAGTTCCCAGAGTACACCCTGCAGTAGCTGATGGATGCCATGTCATTGTCCTGAGGTGCATGTCAGGGGTGACAAAGCTGGCTGAAGAGTCTACCTCAGCTGGCCTTTGAGAGATCCTTCCTTCTCCTGGAAATCCCTCTAGCTCTGAAGTGACTATGGACAGGTTTTGATTTAAATGTGACTTACAGGAAGGTAAGTTTAAATTGAGGCCATTTTTTAATTCAAGTCAAAACCTTTGTGCATATCATGAAAATGCCTCATTCTCTAGTTCCTGGCTATGGTAAATTACCAAGATAAAGGTTTGGTATCAAATGAGAAATGCACACATTTCCCAGAATTGTTAACACTCAACGTATTGGAGAAAAGACCATAGAGCCTATAAGTTCAGAAGTGCGACCTACTTATTATAAAGCTTTTGAGTTATTTTTAGATAGCTCTTCTATTCCCTGTTTACTAAAATTAAATATTTTTAACTTGTAAAGGATAAAAGTTATCAATAGAATGTGAATTCTGGGTAAATAATAGTATAATTTAACTCTTGGAAAAAAAAATCCAAACATATATATGAACATACCTTCAAAATATTACCTTTCAAAAATATATGAACTGCAGAAAATCAATGTTCCTTCTGCACTGCAGTCAGAAAGCTTGGAAGGCATCCACTTCCTAATGGGTGAACTGCTAACTTCCCAGACAAGTGCCCAACATGTACAAACACTTCTGAATCATAGAATGATTTGGGTTGGAAGGGAGCTTAAATTATCAAGTTCCAACACCTTCCACTACATCAAGTTACTCAGAACTCCATTCAACCTAGCCTTGAACACCTCCAGGGATGGGACATCCGCAACTTCTCTGGGGAACGTGTTCCAGTGCCTCAGCACTCTCAGAGTAAAGACTTTTTTCATAATATCCAGAAGAGATATTATTCCTAATTTCCTGAAGAGACATTCCACTCCAGCATGGACCTCTCTTAGCAGCATGAGAAGTCACTAGCCAAATATTAAATAAGAGAAGATAATACCTCAGAATTTATTCTACTAATTATATCTAAGCTTTTCTAGGTAATATATGCCAGAAGATTTTGATAAACTTTCAAGATTGAACATGATTTTCCAAAGGAAGAAATTTATCTGTGTATGTATAGCTCCTTGCATTACGGCTGGTGGGCACTAGGGCCAGAAGTTTCAACATTGATTTAGTAGGATAACATTTACGATTAGCTCTAAAAATATTTCAACATAGTGTTAAAATGTTGTGAGAAACAGATTATAGGCCTTTGATCTGGGAAATAACAACTGATGATACTGACATGATTAACAAAAGCATAAATACTATAATTATGTATCTTATCAGCTATTCCTGTACTCATGCATTTGTTCAGCTGACCTCATCCGGTATGGGATAGGCTGGATGCCACTTAGACACTATGCAGAGGGGATGAGTTTTTTCTCTGCCAAAGTACCAACCTTGGAATGTATTTTTGTACTTTCCTGTTCTTAGTCCAGCTTATAAGGGTTTTCCTGTGCCATTTCTGTTACATTACTCTATGCTGGATGCAATTTGGTTGTTTATTTAGAATATTCACCCAAATGGCAGTACTTACACAGCTAGAACATATGTTCCTGTAATATTTTAGCTTTGTTTTTGCAAGTGTTGTTCGACTGGTTCAGTATTCTCGTAGCAAAAATTCATAAAAATCTATATTCTCACAATTTATCAATCAGAAATGAAAGTGCCAAAACCCCGTGGGATTGAACTCTTTGCATGTACTTAAAGCAGCAGAGGACTTGTGGCTGCACCGTGCAGTTAAGCTTGACTTATAATGCCCCTGTGAGAAACAGAGATTGTCTAATAGTAACTTGGATCAACATTACTATGACAACAGAGCAGCAACAAGTTTTTCCTCAGTAACTTATGGTTTGCAAGACCTCAAGCCTGGGAATCATTTCCCTTGTAACCTCTTATCAACAGAGCACTTTGTCTTGACTAGAAGCAGTGTTGATTTTGCCTGCACACTTTCTCTGCATTTCTATTGGGGCATAAGGCTGGAGTTAATGGGATAAAATAACTGAGTTTATATTGCTTAGATAAAAAAGATCAGTTAAATCAAATGTGCATGTTGACAATTTTATCCAAGTCAGCTTGGTTATTCTTAACCTGAAACCAGAAATCCTAAAAGATCTTGTGGAGATATTATTCCTTTTTTTATTGGAAATATTCTTCAATGCCATAAGTTACTGCAAAATATGCATCATGCATGTGTTTTATGAAGAAAAGCAGTTGTGTTTTTTTTTCCTTCCAACATGTAGTGCCAGAGAGACAATCCAGTCATCTATTAGCAATACAGGTTAACTGCAAAACATAACAGGTCAAAGGATTATTCATCCTCTTTGATTGTTTAATGTCTTTGTTCTGTAACTTGCATTCTATCTTGTTATTTCACCTTCTGGGTAGGGAAAAGTGGAATTCATGCACAGAAGCACAGATAACACCTATCAATTCCTGCAATCTCCAAAATCTGTTAAAAGCCAGTTCTTGTTATGCATGTTATGTTTTACAGTCACTATTAGAGACATCTGCTGCTACACCACTTAATTTTCTCTTAGGAAAAGTATACCTGCACTCCTTCCCACAGGATTTAATCATGAAGGCTGGTGGCTCTGGGGACTTCATATGCCTTATGGATGGCTACTACTAGCAAAAGCACTCCGTCTGTGGTGGTATCACAGCCATCAAGGTAGTTTTTTTACTATAAAGTGGCAAAAGTGCTGGGGCAAAAGAAGTCTGCTGGAAGGGCCAACAGTAGTCCTGTAGTCTTCTCTGTATCCTTATGCATGTCTAGTCCTGGGGCACATAATACATGAACATTTTATTATGAATAGTGTAGTTCAGGTGCCAACAATTCTCGAACAAAACAACTGTAAACAGAGACTAATATTGTGCTGGCATTTTTCAGAGCACATCATGTTTCGATAGCAGCTATTAATGTTCTTCAAGAGGAATACAATCAATTTAGTCTTCTTAGATCTATGAAATAATTCCCCTCTGGATTGTCACTCATTTGTAACCTGGATTGTCACTCATTTGTAACAAGAATTATTTAAATGTTTGATGATATTCAATACCACACTGAGGAATAGATAGACCCCTTGAGCAACACTCCCTGGTGGTATTGGACAAGCTTCTTATCTGGCCTTCTTTCAGTGAAGCAATGTCTGTTTAGAGTTGCTGTATCTATGACCTGCTTAATGCTTTTAAAAAGAAAAAGTTTTATAGGAAAGTTATTACAGTATTACTAAGAAGTACCCACCAGGTTGAAGGAGGCCTGATCAGGTACTACTATCCCACTGACACCTGCTATTATAGTTTATAAAGATTCTTTACCAGCAAAGTAGGTAAGGGTTGAAGTTTGACAATTATTTTCTGCCATGAGGCAGGAGAAGAAACTGAAGCTGATTTGATGTTGGGGAATTCACATTTGTTTTTATTTAGCAGCAGAACTCAGAAAATTTTCAGTAGTTCTCCATAAGTATTTTAATTTGAATCAAAAATGCATTTTGAACAAAATTCTACATGTCCCCCCACTTGTGGTATTTTGCCTTACATCAAGGAATCATTTCACAGTATGCAAATTAGTTTTGTCTTGATTAAACTAAACTAGAAGTGTCCAATTAATGAGCTTTTGTCCAATAGAGTCAGATTAAGACTAATTGGAAGTAATCCCATTGCCCCAGAAATGCATGAAGAATGGACAATAGGATCTTGGAGATTTGGTACTGTATTCTTCTGCCTTTAGATCTTCTCTTACTGGGCTGTAAGTCTTGCTATTGTTAACATGCTTTGTTATCTTGGTGCTTATTAAGCTGCATTTGGTTTCTCCTTTCTTTCAAATCTGCCAATATTTAAAACCTTCAGATGAATTATACATTATTTTTTCCAGTCTCCTGCTTTTCAGACAAAATGCCAACTCTATCCATTTGTCTCACTGGAAGAAAGGACCAATGAAAATACCAGATGTAAAACGAAGTGTGGGGTGATTTTAAAGTTAAAGCAACTCATTCCACCTGTCTGTCTCCCTGTTACTGAAAAATGTCTAATGGGGCACAGGCACTTAGTTGAGCAGCAACGACCTCCAAACCTCTTCATCACAGGCTGTGCACATCAGGTGTGCAAAATCCAGGCACCTACAAGCCATCTCATTAGTGACATTTACCATTCGTGGTACATGACAGTCCTTACTCCATGGTGGAGCACTTGCATCAGTCTTCATACCTGACCACCTCCTTGGATCATTAAAATCTTATAGTAATCTTATGCCCTTCCTATGATCTACAGAAATCCTTTAGAACTGAGAAGGAAAGATCAGGGGTGGCTTCTGGTATGGAAATGCTGACCTTGCATGACATCCACCTTTCATTTGAGTGTTTAGTAAAGGTGCTAGAGGAATAGCTGTGAAAAATGAAGTCAGTTAACCACAGAAGAGTTAACATATATATAAAAACTTTCCTCCAAAAGGCTAAATGCTGTTTTGAATATCTATTGACAAAAAGAAACTTCACTAATTTTGTCTGTTTTTAATTTACTCTCAGTCAAGTTTTCTTCATATCGTGAATGAGTGCTTTAGGGTCACTCAAGGAATCTGCATCAATGATATTAACAAAAGTGATTTTAATATGAATTTGTAAAAGTGTGACTTAACAAACTTCCATGGCGAGGTGCACTCTATTGCTTACTAAATGGACTAAACACACAAAGAAAAATTAAGTTATAACTGATTTAGCATGAACTACATAGAAATTGAAGACACAAAAAGGTAAAGGACACTCTTCTATTGAGTCATGAGGTTCAGAGTGGACTCTCTTGCTTTCTAAACTCCTGATGGAGGTTTGGTGAAGCTAGGTCCAATCTTAGTCTTTGACTTGGAAAATGGTTTATATCTAATGGAAGAAATACACAGATTTCATTAGTGTTGATTTAGCATGTTATCAGCAGCTTACCAAGGATCCGTTGTGAATAAGGTGTCCCTCTGCCTTGGTTAAGGAAGGATCTCTTAGTCTCAGATAAGGAATCTCAAACTTGAGAGGTGTCCCAGCTGTAAGGGAGACTATCACCATGCATCCACACTGCTGTGCAGGGAGAGCTCCAAGAAGGTTCTCTAAAGCTGTCATATTTTTGGGATAAAGTGGTTGGCTAACAGTTAAATTGCACCAGAAGAGTATGCATGAGGCCCCTTGTACCCAAAACTTTCTTTGTGAGTCTTGGAAAAAACATCTGTTATTCATGTGTTGACCACAGTGTTTCAAGCTCATATGCACTGATGCTCACTGGGTCACTCTGCCCTTTTCTGGGTTTTCTGGAGGAGTTCTTGGCCTGACTATAGCTCAGGCCTTTACCTCCTTTGGAGCCTGTACCAAACTATTTTTAGTTTGGTTAAGGGGGTTGAGCACATCCATCACACTCTCTTAGTTGTTTGAATCATACTAGTTCTGTTGTTATTCACATTATTTTCTTAGAATTTGCTCCGCGGATTTAATGATAAATGTAATCAGCGTGGACTATATTCCCCTGCACGATGGATTTGAATATTCAAATCAGCCAAGAAGTTCTCAATGTCGCCTCCTTTTTTCTTGACAGGCTGAATGAGGAAAAAAATCACGTACAGAAACTTGACTGTCAGGTAATACTAAAGATGATCTTAAAGTTCTACTAATAAGGCTCAAGAGAGGGAGAGGCAGAGAAATAGGAGGTTTGGATGAAAACAGGCATATGATACACAGACATCTTTGTGTCTGTGGGAAGATCTCAGCTGCTCAGCCCACACTGTGGAGCTCAGCATTCATCAACTACTTATGTGACATTTAAAACCAGATGTTCAAGGAAATTGGCAGTGCTACTGAGTGAAGGCGGCATTTTCCTAATAAAGAAACACAAATTTGGGTTTGGTGAGCTGGGGTTCACTTCATCAAGTTTTTAGGGGAGGCAGAGGGAAAGAAAGCTAGCTGTAGTGTTCCAATTTTGAAGTTAATAAGGTTTAAAATGGTTGATTTGAATTGAATATTTTACCTCTGGGAAATAATTTTGTTATTTTTAAAGGTTAAAACAAAACAAATAGGTTTTTTTCTTTTACAGGTAACTGAAAAATATTAAAATTTTCATTGATTAAAACCATAATTTTGTTCACTGCACTCTTTGATATCTAGCACTGTGCTCTTTGCAAAGCCTGATAAAAGCGACACAACTTGTCCTTGACTGCCTATTTCATAATATTTTTCTATCTTTCGTAGATTGTAGAGAAACCTTTTCCTAAGCTTAAAAAACATGCTAGGAAAAGTAGAATTGCAAAGAAAATCTGGGATGCAGAGGGTGACCTTATGCTAAATGCCACTGTTTAGTCGGACTTGTGTAGATTGAGAGATAGGGATATGGCAGTGATGGGAACTGAATTTGGGTCTCTGTGTCAAAAGGAGAGTGCATTTTCTGGTAAAGCCCATTGTATCTGGAGCTGAAAACATTGCTTTCCTTTTCTATGCATGGTGTGGTTAGGAAAGCTTGGCTGGATCTCTGCTGATTCCTGTCAGAGGCACAGGTCCTTTTAAACCTGTATTTCTGGGAACAGTCTTGTCCAGATACTGCAATCTCTGAAATAGCCACCAGTATGTTTCTATGTTGGTGTGCATTGTGTTCACATTTTATAATACTGAAGGTTAACTTCGTGTTAGGGAGACTGGAAATAGGTTAATTAAGATATCTGTTTTGTTTAAATAACACAAAATATTGGGTGAATGCCAGAATTGCAAGGTACTGATTATAATTGACATTTGTGGATGTGGCATTTGTATTTCCATATTTCTGAAACTTTGGGGAAACCTGTCTTTCATTTAAACTTGTGATCTGTCATTAACAACTCTCTGCTCAGAAAATTAATTCCAGCTAGACTAGAAACTGCAATCTGGAAATCTTAACAGTGTTTGGGTTAATTAACTCATCATTTGATTTGTTCACATGTTAATAAGCTCTTGAGGATCAATGAATTCTCATTCAGTATAAATAAATTGGATTGGGGAAGCAGTTAATACTGTAATAACAGTGGTGCCCATATGGGCTGGTTTGTGTATATATTTCACTTTTTAATTACCAGCCAATTTGAAATGAAATGTGCTTCAGGGTCTGAGTTGGTTTATTTTCTTTCAACTGTCTGAGAAACAGACTCATCTGGTGTGGAAGACTTTGGATGCTGCCTGGAAGAAAACTCAGTCTGGCTTACCACAGAACCTTTTAGTTTTACCTTACAATGCAGACTACAGATCAGGTAATTTCCACCTTTCAGTCCTCACATCATTGAATTGCCTGTCATTTAAGCTTCTGAAATTAATTCCAGAGGTTTGGGCTGAGCATATTTAATCCTCATCATGGATGCCCTTTGCACATTTTCTTTGCCATCAAGATTTTAAAGGCATTGTCATTGGTAATGAGGACTAGCGGGACAGAGAAGACATTTTGATAAACTGTTACAAATCCTTGAGGACAAATGTCTCCTGTGAGTTTTATTTTTCTCTTTAAAAATATTCACTTATTATTTGAATGCAGTTGAAAGCTGCTGTAATGATCATTTTCCAGAGCAAGGGATTATCAAATGGCATCATGTGTTTGTGGCATCTGTCACATAAACAGAATCCCCATCTATACAAAATGTCTCGGGAATCTTATCAGAGACAAATATAACATAGGATTGTTTGTACTGTAATGATCCTAGATGTAATGAGGAAAATGAATTCTAAAATCATAAAAAGAATGAAAAAACCTATATACAGTAAACCCTCTTGCTCAGAATTTTTTAAATATTCTAAGATGTGGATTACGGAATTAATGTTATAGACATAATTAAATAGTACTGAAAATCATCTGCAGTCACATGTCTGAATCACCTGCTTTTTTGGATATGAAGATGCTTAACTTTCTTTGTAAATCTTAACAGCGAAACTGGCCAGTGAGCACTTACCTTCCTGTTTATAACTTTATTTGCATTCCTTTCTTTTCATGTACTTCACACGGCTCCCTCTATCTTCAGTTCTTGTGCTCTAAAAATGTTGCTGCTTCTATGAAGTTTCTTTTCAAAAGCCTATGTACAATGACATTGACACAAAATCACCAGTGTATCTATAATAACTACTATTTTATTGTTTACTGTTTGACTCCTAGCATCATTGATGTTACGATTGACAGATTTTAGATGGATGCATTGTCCAGTGATCTTTGATTGAATAAGTCCTGAAAACAGATCTAAGGTTGGATGCCACAAAGAGCAGCTTCGGCTTCTGCAGTTCTCAGTAGTTACAAACCACATGAAAATCAATCAGCCTTCAAGAAATTAAGAGATGTTAATCATATTGACAGCTTTCAAGGCTGATGTAAATGGCTGTAGCTAAACAAAAGAGATTGCCAAAATCAATGCAATTGTGCTCTTTCACTGCGTGAAGGATCTGAAGCAGTGGTATTTTACCCTGTTAGCACATGTTCTCTTCTTACAGGGTATCATTGCTCTTTACAGTGCAATTGTTACTTCTTGAAGCTTTGCACTCTTGAAAACTCAAGTAGTTGAACTTCCAGCTCATAACTGGAGCTCACAGCTCAAACAAAAGTGTCTTCAGTGGAGTTTATGCCATTACACTTGATTTTTAATTTTTTCCAGTCTAATGGTTATCTTAGGCACATTAAGATAGCTGCAAATCATGACATTACTGTAAAGCCCCTAATCTGATGCTAAATAATTATCCTGTTCCACTGTAGCACAAGGACAGAGAAATTGTCCTCTACTGATTTCAATGCCAGGCAGACAGGATCATTTTTTGACCTGCTATTCACCTTTGCAGGTGAATAGGAGTTTCCACCCCTATGCTTGATTCAGTTTTTGGAATTGGAAGGTGATCATGGCAGTGGGAGCTATGCAGTCCCCCTTTATGATGAAACATACTTACACAGCTGCAGCAGAGGGAGAGGGGACACTCATTGCACCTGTGAGGGAGCAGAGGGGCAGGTGTGTGAGAGGGGGCACCTGCAAGGTCTCTGGGTGTGCATGGGGCAGATAGCCCTTGGCCAAGCCCACTGAGCTGCTGGCAGGCATCTGACTGTGCCCTGTCTTGAGGCAGGTAAAATCGTCAGGTGTGATGTGCTACACAGCTGGTAGGTGCCATAATTCATGTTTTGGAAACTGAAGGATGCAACAAAGCGGAATGTCAAGGGTATCCAGGAGTGAAATTATGAGGTTTGATTTTGAGACAGGGTGGTATTTTTAGTGCCACATTTTCTAATTTAAGCTCAAGCCAGTGGGACAAATCCTGGCTGCCATTGCTTGAATGCTGAGTGTGACCTCTGCTGGAAGAGGAGACCTTGAGGTTTCCTTTGCCATAAGTGGATTTGTATTTTAAGGCTTCCCTGCTGAAAGGTTTGTTTTTCTAAAGATTATTGTTGAGGAGGAATGCAACTGCATACTCACTGCTATTTTACTAACCATTTTTTATGAGAATCTGTCTTGCTAATCTCTTTTGGGAATTACAGGGAGAGAAAGAGGAGAGATTGTATTGATCTCAAGCGCTGTATGTTGGTCAATGGGTTTGTGTAAGGATTCATGTCATGTAAGAGGTGAACTAATACTAATCTTTGTAATTGATTACTTATTGATTGCTCCCAGGAGATATGTTTTTATATGAAAAAGGGACTTGCCTTCAATTCAATTATGGTATGTAAACAAAGTTCAGGATTTATCTGAAGGAGATTGAAAAGGTGAAAGGTGATGAGGAAAGTTCACAGTTTATGTTCACTTCAGAGGAAGTTGATTTTATTTGAGATTACCTATTACCTATCAATGCAAACATTTTCCAATATGCTCTAATTTTAAGAGCATTGTGCTTTTTCATGTCAAGACACAACCTGATAATAAAAAGAATAATTTTATCAATTTGCTAAGTGATTCAATCTAGCCACATTTGCTCTGATGGTATTCAACCAGAAGCTCACAAATGATGACTTCAAATAGCTGGAGGAAAGGTTTGAGCTGAGAAGTTTGGGGCTGGCTGAGTCATACCATACATCTGCATTTCTTTGAACCATTTGATTTGTATCCTTATTTTAGTTTGAGATTTTTGTAATACATGTAGGAATAATCTGGAGATAAATTTCTGGTTCCAGCTGATCACTGTGTTGAAAACAGTTGTTTAATACAATCCTACTTTACAGATCCAAACAGGTTACCCAAGACAAGAGATGTTTTAGTTAATGTCTATTTGAGTTGGAAAGTCTCTTTTGTCTGTGTTTACATTCAAAGTTTTGCTCCAGTCAAAAAAAACTTGTATATGAGTGAAGAATTTGTGTAATGGAACCTAAACATTCTAATAAAATAACTATTGGTAATGCAGATCTAAGAGAAATAAAGAAAAAAAAAGAATGAATGTTACTGTGCAGAAAAGTTCTCAACAATAAAATGTAAGTTCATATTGCTATGTGTATGTTCAGTTATCTAACACTTTTCCAGGTGTTATGTTCCTCATACTACTGCTCTTTTGTTCTAAGGTTGATAGTGGGGTCTGTTTGGGGATATACAATGGGAAATAGGCATCCTGAACCCTTTGCCAAGAGCAAGATGATGTTGAAGTCAATGCTTTCTGTGTCTTCACACTAGGATCTGCTTGGAGTGATTTTTGTGTGTTTTTCTAACAGGTTTTCTAACACCTTATTCTTTCCTCTTTTCTCTGAAAGTCCGCATCACTCTGATTGTACTCTATATGGTGAGTTTGACAGGTGTTATTGTCATACGAAGAGATCTCTGAACTTCAGGAAATCTTCAGAGGACGTGAAGAAAAGAGCACATGATATATGACACAAAAAGAATGGAACTGTGAAAAGTAGCATCAAAGTTAAAATTCTTTCTTTCTCTACCTTGACTCTTTTTCCTAAACCAGGAAAAATAAGATGTTATTTCCAAGAAAGCAAAAATAAAACTGAAAATTTAACATAATAAATGAGATTATTTGTAAACAATGTGAGGTTTGAGTGCAGTGGTCAAGAATATAAAAACCCCTGAATATTTATATTCTTTTCATGGATTTCTACCTAGATTTACTTGCATTAATGTCTAATGCATTCTTATCTTATCCTGTTGTCAAATTTTGACTGTACTGAATAGCTAAAGCTACACTGATCTCACCACTGTGAGATTCTGAGCACTGTTCTCTTTGACTTAAAAAGTGAAAGACACATTCACAAGTTTCCTAAAATTTATGCTCCCTTCTGGGCATTTTCTACAATGCAACATGAAATAACTTTTTAACTAATAATTTCTCACCAAAACTTGAGTTCTCTTGGTTTGAAAATACTGCAGGTAATGTAGACCCTTATGCAGCAGATATAAATAGATTTTCTAGATGTCATTAATTTTCAGTGTTGACAATGACACCGTCTCTCTTTTCTTCTGGCACCATCTTTCTTTTCTCTCTTCTTTCTACTTTCTTTTTAAAAGCAGTATCTCTTCTGTCATTTTTCATCTTCAGTGTGCACCATGCAAACCAGGAAAAAAATCTAATTAGCCAAGTGTAGAAATACAAGGGTCAAGGGAGAAAAAACTAACCCATTACCACTAAGAAGAAATCATCAAGTCCCAAAAGCTTGGTAAAGAAAATGCAAATATTGCAAAGAAGGCATCCAAAACAATGGAACACTGTTCCTCAGTGTTCACCTAATGCCAATCACCTGCCTTGCCTGTAAATGTCTTTTCTACCAGCAGCACTCCTTCACTGTGTGCCAGCTCCTGCCCTGCCAGGTCTCTGTCCCTCTCTCATCCCCTGCTTCCAGTCTCTGCAGACCTTTATCACTACTTGAACACGTCTGGGCTTGTTATGGTCTGATTCACCAAGATATGTTGAACGTGCAATGCAAATAGTATGATATATTTTGCATGAATCTGTCCATATAACTCCCTTCTAATCTCCTATCTTTTGCTACAACACCTTTCCACCTATGATGATCTTCCACACACAAACCACTTAGTTTCCCTTTATAGCAGTATTTATTTTTATTTTCTTTTATAAATACTGTTGCTTTAGATCTTCTTATTTTTTCCATAAAATGGACATTACATATATATATATATATATATAGTTTCACTTTTACAAATTTGAAGGCTATAGAGTATGGGTCTGATGTCTGGCCCAGCACCTTAGATTACTTGGGACCTGAGCTACGTCTTACTCTCTTAGTTCTTGTGATATACCTGCGTCAACTTGGTTGGCGAAGTCTTAGTGTAACATTTTACCATAACAATGCAAGAAAGGTAGTTGGTTTTGACTTCAGATCTATAGCGCCAATAAATATGGCAGAACTGTCACAGCTTGTTCTCATTTCTTCTAAATCAACTTTCATACGTTGGATCTGTGGGAGGTTTGTTTATTTTTTTTATTTCAAGTCTTAATTCAGATATTTCTTTAAAAAACCCAGCATCCAGAATAGGGTTTTGGGAAAAAAACCTACTCTGTAATTTTCCAACTTACTTCCTATTTTGTCTGTTGTCATACGGGTTTTTTATAACAAGTTAGAAGCAATGTTATTTGTATCAAACCAAAGGATTTTAATGAAAGTCATTTGTAACGGAGAAAGATCTGTACGGTGATGCAGCCTCTTACCTGTCATTGACACAAGCAGATGGCACATGGACCAGTGCTAAAGTCTCTCCTAGTTCAAAGTGAGCTCATGAATCTGAAATAAACATCCTCAGACAAGTCCAAAGTATACAAACTGCTTCATGATACAATTCTTCACAAGACAAGTGTTCATTGTTAAACATGGTGCTTAAGTTTTTGGACATTCAAGGTCATAGCAAAGTCTGCAGAAAGTGCAAGGCTATATCATGCTGGTGGTATTATGACTTTTCAAAGTGAGACATTTGCAAAGACTGAGTGATCAAGTAAGTCTAAATATAAGTAGAATAAGTCCAGAAGTAGAAAAAGCCTCTAATAACTTCCACAGAGTTTAGATGCATTTCTTTTCAGTGTGTGTGTCTTTAACACTAAATTAATTTAGTGCTAAAAGTCCTTGGGAAGTGTATAATAAAATCCATTGCTGAAAGATTTCTACTGAGTTACAGGCTTTGCATGTGGATATTTCAGAAACTGGGAAAGATAATGACAATTAAGTAAAACTTAAAGCTTAGCCTCGTTGCTAGCACTTCCTGCCACCCTTATCCTGGTTTTGCCTGGATTGCTGCCTGGCAGGAAGAAGGGGAAGTTGATTATTTGGGAAAGATGTAGCTCTTTTTACCTGTTTGATTAGGTACTGATGCCAGCAGTGCTGTCAAATGGCTACTGAGAACAGTTGAACTGTCAATGCAGACACAGGCTTAACTGGGCTGGTGCAGGCAGAGTCCAGTGCTGTCTGGGAACGCAGCATTTACTACCACTATTTTCTAGTACATGCTGACATTTCTACTCAGCAGATCACACTAAAATGGGAGCCTGGATACAGCTCATCACTTAGTCCAAGTAAAAGAGTTGTCCCCTGGCTGTGTGCGCCCTCTGCTTTTCCTTGTGTTGTGTCTGTCCCTGAAGCATCCCCAGTTTCAGGCCCTTAGGAAAACCTGGTTAAAACAGATCCACTCGGCTCTGCCTCAGGACGGAAAGAATGTGCTGCAATCTTAGCTGATGAAAACAACTCTGTTTGTTTGTTTTGTTTTATTTTTTCACCCAGAGCTGTATTATTAGAAAGGACCTTTTCTTTGCTGTCTCTTCTCCCTCCTCTGAATCTGCTAAGGGTCTCTTTAACTGTTCTTTCCTCTTTTCTGAACTGGGCAATTTTCTGTTCAAGCAAATCATAACCAAGTTGAATTGAAAGAAAAGCAATTTATGTGCTTGAAAGTGTGTTTCTCTCCAGCCCTCAGGTGCTGTCACAACAGCCATGGGGTATATTGTCACATATGGTGGAAGAAAAAAGACTCTAATAAATTTAGCTATGATTACTAAAAAGAAATGTTGTGCTTATGCCTGCAGAGGCATTTTCTGCTCAGAGATAGTTCTTTGTTCAAAAAGAAAACCAGGAGACATTTTCTTTGTCTGAAAAATAGGATTTGCCTAAGAGGATTTGCCAAAGACTATGAAAATTTATTCATTTTCAGGAAGTAATGACATTGCATTGTCTGCCATATTTGTATATCTTTGTTGCATATTTTTCAGGGGCTTTTGCACAAAATAAAGGTGAGCTACGTGTGTGTTGCTGTTTCGGAAGTTCTGGGAATGAGAAGACTGTATAAATGGGAATTCATTAGGACACCAGTGGATAGTGTTATTGTATTCTTCAGTATGAACTCAACAAACAGGTGCCACCCATCTGTAATCCTTCTTAGTTTAGGCTGTGACTGCAGAATGAATAAGAACTGGACTTAACAAGTCATTAAGAGAGGGTGGGGTTATGGGTTTGTGGCCCTGGTTTATTCCACTCATTCAAAATCAAACTACTTCCCTCCTCAAAAACTTAATGCAGGAAACCATGAGACATAGAAATGAAAAAAAAAAATTCTTAATGTTTTGTGGAGCATATGCTGTAAGTGTAGATCTAATACTGCAGGATTACCCTTGGAGTAATTTTTGAGTTCAGGAAGCTCCCCAGCACTAAGGTGAGGCACTCCAGCCATATGGGGCTGGGGTATAGGCAGAGAAATTCAGGCTTGAGTGTTTTACTTCTGGTTTTTTGTTAAGGAGAAAATGTGCTCTCTCTGGCATGATTGTTCTCTCCAAGTATCCAGGATACTGAGGAGAAATTCAAAGTAGGAACTCTGAATACTTTCAGTGTTCTCCTGGAGTTACCTGAGTCTCTTCAGCAACTGTAGGAAGACCCAGGAGACATCAGCCAGGTAGTGAGAGGTTCATGGCTTTTCTTTGTTCTTCCATCTTGTACTGCATCCCCAAGGGTTCACCTTCAGGTCTAAATATATTCTTTAAATTTCTGTTTGCCTCTTGTAATCATTTATAGGTTCCAATCTGTTCCCAGTCCAGAAAGATGTTTGACTTCTCATCATTATCTCAGATTTCTGCAGAACAAGGTGCCATATAGGCTATAGCAAAAAGGAAGAGAGAAAACAAATTCTCTAGCACTGAGGAATGCCAGAATGCCTGTGCAGAATTTTGCAGTTATTTTGGTGAGGGTTTTCTCTTTTTGTGGTTGTTTGTTTGTTTTGTTTTTTTTAATTTTTCTCTGGAACTTGGTGTGATTATGTGGTAATGACTATAGTTCATGCTAAATGCAGTCCAGACAGAGGTGCTACACCAGTGTAAGACCAGTATTGGTCACTACTTTCTAGCAGTAAGAGAACTAATTTTCTGTCCACAGGAACACATAACATTTCTTCTATCAGTTTTCTTTTTTTCTTCTTCTTGTCTGGAAGAGGCATGATGCTGGAGATGAAGTGATGCCTCATTGTACTTTGCAGCCTCAAGAGCTGCCTACTTGTGAACACATAGCCAGCAGCAGCCCCCTATTCCAGCCTCTGAATCTCTCTTCCCATAGTGCACTGCAGTCACTGAGGGCTTGACTTGAATGCTGTGGATAATGAATAGCATTTTGTGGGTTGTGTGAATGAGATTGGAATTATATGGACTTAAAACGTATGACATAATATGTTTTGATTATGGAGGGCAAAGCATGGTGACTAACCTGGTCCTTTGCAGGCCTGTTTTCCCAGATAATTCTCATGATTTTCTAATTTCTGGCCACAAATACAAATAAATAACCTGAAACCAAGTAGCAGTGAGTCACATAAGAGATTACATAGCTTTTGAATGTAGAGATCACTGTTATTAGTCACTTTAGTCACTGTGTCTTTTTGTTGTCTTGGTATGGAGTCATTGGTCTGTTGTGACACTGCTATTTCGATTTGGTTTTTGCTTCGAGCAGAATATTTGTTTAATGTATAGAAAGCTCTGACCGTTATGTTATGGCTAGTGGCAGAGCTGTTCTTGAGCTGTGAATGGTCATGCAATTGGTAGACATAAGTATCCTTATTCGAGGTTATATTTTGAATACAGATAGTAAGAAAAAAATCTGCCAGCTAGTGAGCAGTTACTTACCCTATTTGTGCTCTGCCAGTGGGGCTGTTGAGAAACAGATTTTGACCAGCATATTTTAACTCTGTACATTCCCATCAGTCTGCAGGCTGGTCATAAGAGGTATAGTACAGGAGAGAAGACTGGACTATCCTCCCACTCCAGACAAAGATATACCACTGAAGTAGGGAATGATGTCTTTAGAAACATAGGTAAGCATTTAACTACTTGTTAAACCATGAAATGGCAGTAAATATGACTTTGGTTTATTCCTTTAAATACAAAGAGGCTTAACTAGCCTTCCCTGTGTAAAGCTGGGACAATCTTTTGACGTGTAACCTCCTGGGAAGGGGGAGGTTGAAACCCAACCAAACTTGAAATCAGAATAAAGTACTTTCTCAGGAGTGCTGTATCATTTCATGTGTGGGTGCTTATTGTATCCAGGTCAAAACACTGCAGCCCATTTACTGACTTACCTCCCTCCTCCCCCTAATATACTCGTACATTTCTGTGTCACCAAAGCACTGTACAGTGAGGAAATTGTTCCACGGACAAGGTCCTGTGCATGTGCAAGAGGGAACCTAGGGATGGAAAGGGATGGGGTCAGGGAGGATAACGATCCTGAGAGTAATGTAGTATCTCCATTTGGAGGAACTTCATCCCGAATGTACATTAAAGGGCAGAAAATATTTATGTTTTGTTGGTCCTTGAGAAAAAGCAGGCATGGTAATGGTATAAAAGCTTTTTAAAGGGGCAATAAATAATAGTTATGATAAATAAGCCTTGGAGCCATAAAAATCCCTCCTTGGTCACCTGAAAGCTTCTGTACTACCATTATTTCATTATTTCACTATAAATAATAGTGTTTTTCTTAGGTCAAAGTATATAATGCACACAAAGTTTTTAGACCAAGTTACCTTATTTTCCTAAATGGTAGTGAGTGATATGTTATTTATTGTAAGATTCAGGTTAATCCTAATTTTGCTCAGTTTCTGAAGAGAAGCTTAGGTCAATCTCCAATTTTTTAACTGCAGATGTTTATGAGCACAAAGAAACACTGGTGCCATCGCTGGCATTAGAATGTCTTTCAGATTTTTTGAATCAGATTTTTTCTCTTTCAGAAGGTAAGCAGAGACTCTGAAACACTTCAGAGCAGCATAGAGTTGCCCATGAAAGGACATGGTGTCTGTTGTTCGTTTACAGCAGAATGATTGATACTGAGCAGTGTGGAAAACAGCTGCCAGAGTGCAGAGCCCTTCAAGGCTTAAAGCTGTGACAAGCAGGAGCAAAATTGTAACTATATTTGCATATACACGGCAGCATCTTCCAGGCTCAGAAACATTATCACCATTGATAAATACTTCTAGATATATTTATTTAGATGTGGCAGCATCAGGCCACAGCTACTCCTAGCATTACGGGTGGTTGTAGCCATTAAACAGCTGTGTAAAAGGGTGCATGTGTTAGAAGCAAGTATTACAGAGACACAGAGTTACTTCTAGTTTAGTAGAGCATGAGGGCTTGTTGTGATCCGATTAGTGAGAGAAGCCTCTGCCCAAATTAAGGTGCAAACAAGACCATATGCCAAAGTCAATAACATGGGTTTTAGTTAAAAATGAGGGTGAGGTAGATAGAAAGAAATAGAAAAGAGTGGAGTGGGGAGAGAGATCAGGTAGAAGGTAGTCACCACCTATGGATCCAGCGGTGTCCTGTTGGTCCTTTTTCACCCTGGGCTTCTTGGTGGGGGGGGTCTCAAGGTCATCCAAAACTTTTCATTATTTATACATTTTAGCAAACAAAGGAATTAATGTGCATTTGTTACACAGTTCTCTATGAGTTAAATGGTTCCCTCGCTTTCAATGCGAATTAGTCTGCATGCTCAGTCTTTGTCTTCTTTTGAGTCTGAGGGTTTCCTGAGTCAGTGGGTTGTGAGTCAGTGCTTGTGATCTCTCCCTACCAGAATTACCTTTTACCCAGCCAGAGCTGATTTCATCACAGTTACTGAGTTGGCTTTCCTTGTAGTCCATAAACTTTGCATTCTTTGTGTCCATAATCAGTAATACATTCTTCTCCCTCAGCTTTGTTAACCTCCCCTTAAGTCTGAGATAACACCTGGACAATAGTACCACCTTTATCTTGTCTCGAGTTCCTGCTGTGGTAGCTTAACTTGCAGTCCAAGTTTCAGGTCTTATTTGGCAGGGGCTTCAGTGGTCATTGCAGATACCTGTCCCATAACTTGGGGTGATATTTGTTTGACCAGTGATACCCATACAACCTGTTGCTTCTTTACACAGTTCGTCCCAGTGGGAATTTTTGTCTGGATGGATTATTCAGGAGGTACTATGACGGGGGGAGAGCTGTAACCCCCCTTATGCAAGACCCTGAAAGGATCGCTCTGCACAGAGTCATGCTGTGACACAGAATGAATGTTTATTGAACATGGATACCAGTTTTTATAGGGAGAGCAGGGACTTTTCTGGAACAAAGGGTAGAAATTGGGAGGAGTATTTCAACAGTGGCAAATCACAGCAAAAAGGGGTGGAACTGTATGAACCTGGACAAATGAGAAACTGTCTCTGGGGAGAACAGGTGAAGCAGGTAGGACAAATAAGGAGAGGGCTTATGTTGAACCAATAGGAAAAAAGGGTAACAAGGGTACAGTACCAGGAATAACACATTTTTATAATAAAATATATTATACTAATAATAAAACCGTTGGACCATGGAGTAAAGGCACTTTGAAACAAACACTCTTGCAGTCCTGTCAGGCACAATCAGCACACCGTGACATAAGTGCATTCTGATGTTATTTCTTCTTCTTCTTCTTCTTCTTCTGATTTCTTTTCACTAATTTCCCTCCACCACTTGTAAGCCTCCATTGGGGCACCTCCAACAGTACTCTTGCCTCTGCCAGGCCTGGAGTTAGCAACATCCTGTCACTCCATTCTGTGCTTATCTCATGAGAAAGTCCTTCTGTGGCCTTAACTGTCTGAGACAGGCAACTGTTCTCTTTAAGTCCTTACAGGGCTGTATCTCCATGTTGAGAGAAAAGATAATAGCAAACTTTGAGTCATATGCTGGCTGCCAACACAAAGCCTTTCAGGATTCAGCTGTTAAATCTCCTGTCTTCTTTTGGCACCTCAGCATATGAAGAGCTTCCAGGAGTTTCTCAGTCCTTAATATCTTTTTCCTTAGCAACAATCTTGACAAATGAAATCCACAGCATTCTGCCTGTCCATGTGATTATCTGGTAGTATGAAGAAAGGGACTAAAACGCACACTAAATTGCACCATAATTTGCCAGGCAAAGTTTATTACTATAAGGTATTTTTTTCCCACAAATGTTTATGTATGTATTGCAGTATTCACAGAACCACAAAACATCAGCTGTTGGCCAACTACTACCTGTATTACACTCTGTATCACACTCCTAGATGATACCTTTAGCTACCAATATGAAGTTCATCTAGGTTAAACTCCTGTTAAGAAACAGCAAAATTGCTAGCAGCAAAACTATTATTCATCCCAGAATAGTGAGTCTGGATACATCTGGAATAATACACTGAACAGTATCAGAACCTGTTCTTTGTCCTTGAACCTGATGCCATAAGATCTTTAGGATATTTTAGCTTTTCGTAGATTTTAAAGTAGCTTTGTAGTAAATATAGATTTTTAGTATAGTTGTATAGTCTCACACTTTAGTACAGTAGTTAATACTTACCAAACCCTATTCCCCACTTCATATCAAATTTTCTAAATTCTTTAGGCTTGTTTAGCCTCCTTCCAATGCAGGACTATAGTAAATACACCTCGTTAAAGAACATACGCACCCCAGGCCGGAACAAGAAGATACCATCATAGTCAAAGCAACCTTCAAGCCTGGAACCTTGGAGAAGCTCCAGACACAGTACACGCCATGAAGAAGAGGAAGATGAGGAAGAAAGGGATCTTGGGACCTTTGACTCAATTCCAGGAAGGTGTACCAGGGGGGCAGATTTGGGGAGGATCTGGGAGCAGATAGTTCTTGGATTGGACCATAAATTGTGAAACCCCTGGACACGGGTGCACGTCTTTGTACTCCTTGCGCCAAAAGGCCTTCATTAAAGACCTGCTCTCTATCTTACTTATTCTAATATGGCCTGGTGAGTCTTTTTCTCCCAGTTTTAGGCAACAAACCCAACCAAAATTTTTTTACTGTGCCTCTATTTTTAAATTCAAAACAGAGGGTCTGTATCCAGATGGCCTACTGGAAATGGTCCCTGACTCATCAGAAACCAACATTGTCCCTGAGAATTGTCTAAGAGAGTGTTATTTGCCCCTGTTCCAAAACCATGTTAATCACCTTCCGACAGTTATGCAGTAAAGAGGCTACTATTAAACTTACTTATTAGTTTAGATGTCAGCAGTAAAGCTGGATTGGGTACAGGGATGCTGAACCCATTTCTCAAGCGCTCTTTGGGTTTCCTGGTAGCTTCTGTGATCTTTGACTTGCAGGACTTCAGCATCTCCAACCACAAATACTTGGCCAAGTATTTGGCCAAGTGGGCAGCTTGAATAATTTTAACACCCACTATTGCCTCCTGAGCTTGGATGCATTGAAGGTCTGCCTCACCAGCACATCAGTAGGACAGGGATGATCACTTTAATATGTATTGTTGGGGTAATATTCTCAATCTGGGCAGCTTCTTTAGACACTTTTGCTTTTCTTTTGACCTCTGTGTCTCTTTTAATAATTCTGGGTAATATTGAAGATGAACTGCAGGCTTCCTTCACAGCTGGAAACCTCTGAGAGACTGTCAGGTGTTCAGGTGTCTAAGTCTAGTCAGATGAATTTCAGGCTTTGTGCTTGTCTCTGCTTTGTGGGGATCCAGCTTAGTGGTGGATAACCCTAATCAACAGTACATTGTCTCCCTAGCCCTCCCTGCTACTTCCTTTCTGCTCACCAAGAATAGCACCACCTTCCCTGGACCTCAGATTTGTCTTCAGCTGAGCCTCTGCCCATGGCTGACTCTGAACTTCGAAGATTCCTCTTGCCTAGTAGCTCTAAAATGCAGATGCTGCTCCAAACCCTTAACTAGTTCCATCCCTCAACCTTTCATAATTTGACTATTGCAGCATCCTCTCTTCTTCCGTCCTGCATTTCTCACATTTATCTACAACACTGCTAACTCAGAGCTTTCCCAGTTAAGAACTTTGGCCCTGTCTTCCCTCTCCATTCGTCATTCTTCTTTGTCCATCCTTTTTCAGCTCTTTTTTTGTCCATCACACCTGAGAAGCATATTGTTTTTGCTAAAAGATCATCATTGGCTCTGTTTTGACTAGTAAATGAATAGGCAGAGGGGCAGAAGTAGGCTGCCTGCACTGTTAAACTGTTCAAACAGTCCTATGCACAGCTGCAGTGTATTATCAATCTTCCAGGTAATTCCTGGGACAATTTGAGAATTAATATAGGATAAGCTATTAACTTTGGGCAGTTTGGATTGGCCGTTTTCAGGCCATATAATTTCAGGATGAATATGACTAGGCTGTGCCACCTGGTCTCAAGACCAGAGAAGGCACTCAGGACACCTGTGTAGCGCTTCAGGCTTCTGGAGACCTGAAGCAGTGGTAGGTTTCTGTTGCAGAAAGCTGAAGTGCGTAGTACAAAGTAATTGAGATGTGTAATAAACATTGTCATTGTAACATATTTTCTCTTGGGACTCACACTCCCGCTGTGTTACTTAGTTACTGCTGCTTAATATCCCTGTTCTAAACAAGCTCTTGGTTCCCCTGAGATCATTTCAGTCACCTTTACCAAAGTTTAATGGTCCAGACAGTGATTAAAATTTTGTTATCTAGTAATTACTCTGTAAAGAAATTGAGTCTCCAGACTTTAAAGATGTGTAGACATCTGCCTACGAGTTACTTTCTCATGAAGAAAGGAAGGATATTTTCCCAAAGTTTCATCAGTGTTATGTTTAAAATCATACTGCTGTTATAATCTCTGCTCAGACAGCCTCAGATTTGCCTTCCCCATGTAGAATTTAATTTGTATATTTCACACAGATGCTTCATTTGTCAAATTTGTTGTTGCACTTAAAGTATTATTGAATTAAAATGTTGCCTATAAAATATTGGCTAGATACCAAAGCCTATCAAGAACAAGTCTCCAGAGTGAAAGTTTCAAAACCATATTAATACGTAGGAAAGCACCTGACTGGCAAATTTTGTTACAATTGATTATGGAGGTAATCCATTTCTCTCTAGGTCATCACTACATTGCATTAAAAAATGATTTTACAAACACTGGAAGTGTCAGACACTGCAAAGACCACCGAAATGCAAATATCTTCTGTTTTCCAGAGGGCCTTCAGTTTCAGAGACATGCGAATGATTGGGTAATGTTGTTCTCTGGTGGTTAAGATGGCCATTCATTTATTGTTGAGGACAGAACACTGGACTGGGATTCAGGAAACTCATATTTATTTCCAAAGCTGTGTCAGCCTGAGGGATGACCTTGGGCAGTCACTCTGTCTTTTGTGGCTTGTTTTCTCTTCTGGCAAATGGAAAAATGACCCTGATACCTATGGATGAAAAGCGAAGTGTAAGAGATGGCCATTTTTATTATTACTCAGAAAACTTTATGTAATCCTTTTATTCTTTCATTTTTTAAGATACATAAGGAATTTTGTGTCTTTTTCACAAAGAAATATGATGCCATAATGAGAAGCCAATTTTCTTCTATTGCTTATTCTGCTTTAAACAAAGCATGTGACTTTCAAAACAAGCATGTGGAACCAATCCTTCATTAGTCTGGGTAAGTTTATGCATGAAAACTTGTAACAATTACTATTTTATTACCGATTTCAGCTACTTGTATTTTTCCACTCTCTTTAGTCTTCTACTGCTAGAAATAGTACTTATATCTAAAGACTACTTGCTGTACTTTTTAAAAAGAAATTGTACTTATACTTCTTATAGCACAAATTAAGTCACAGAAGTGATGTTAGAAAGTTATTGATTGCTAAAAAAAATATTTACACTGATATGGATGGAAAGGATGAGATGAAACTGTGAAGTCTCTTGCAGTCTGGACTCTGTATGCTCCATCTTCCTCTTCCTTCTGAGGCTGCAGAAGTGGAAGATAAACTCTGGAGTGTGGCTGCTGAAGTTAGCTGTGCAAGCAATGTGGCAGTTATCAGCACCTCCTCAACCCCTCACAGAATCATAGAATCGTTTAGCTCGGAAAAGACCCTTAAGATTATCATTTCCAACTGTTTGCCCGGCAATGACAAGTCCAGCACTAAACTATGTCTCCTACAAGTCTTTTAAATACCTCTAGGGATGATGCTTCAACCACTTCCCTGGGCAGTGTGTTCCAATACTTGACAACTGTGTCTGTGAAGAAAATTTTCTAATGTCCAACCTAAACCTCCTCTGGTGCAAGTTGAGGGCAAGGGACTCTGACAACTACTTTCATACACAGGTCGAAGTCTGCCCTACAGAAGCCCAAGTGAACAGTTCTGCTGACCCATCTTCTTACTTCTTCAAGATCTCTTACCATTTCATGGTCATTGTGCCCAACTGTCACATAAGCTACCAATCCTTCTCTCTTCACAAGCAACAGGTCCAGTGGGGCACTTTCTCTACTTGTTTTACTCATCCACTCAGTTAGGAAGATTTCTTTCACACACTACAGGAACATCCTATACTGTTTCATCTCTGCTGTGTGGTATTTCCAGCACATATCTGGTAGTTTCCCCATGAGAACAATGACTGGCAATTACGAGACTCCTCCCAGCTGCTATTTCCTCTGCCTCTTCACCTGGCTGGGTGGTCTGCAACAGACTCTCACCATGGCATCTGACTTGCTGGCCTTCATCCTCAGTCTTATCCATAAACATTCATCTCTATCATCCTCATCATAAAACTCTAGACAATTGAAACACTTCCTAACATACATGGCTACCCCACCACCTCTCCTTCTTTGCCTATCCCTTCTAAAGAGTTTATAGTCATTTGTTGCAAAACCTTTTGGGTCTGGATCCTCCAGAGGATCTGTCCCAAAAACTAAATAGCATCTCTGTAAGCAGAATTGATCTGCAGCTCTCTTGTGATGACTGACAGATGGAAACTGGAAGATGTCAGAGACAACAAGTCTGTAAGAAGGAAGTAAGAAGATGGAAGACAGGAAGTACAAAAATGGACTTCCTGGACTTTCTGCAAATCATTATGACTCGACAAAAGCTGTGTCAACATGAGTTTACTATTTTTCAGCCAATCCTGATGTATTTATACATGAGGACACCAATAGTAAACTGACGTGTATGTTTACATGGAAGGCACCGATAGTAAGTTGACGTGTGTTGTGTGAAAAGTACAACCTGTTACAATAAAGATCTCTTCCAGCCTTCTTGCTATCCTGTCCCTGCTTTGGAAGAAGATTCTATGTCGCTTTGGCCATCTCAACATAACAGCGACAGGAAGAGAGGAAACAGAATATATTTTTCATGTCCTGTCTCTAACCTATAAAGTATTTGGAGCTCAGAAGGGGAATGTCTCTCATCTAAAAGGAAGAAGTTGAAAGTTGTTTTTTATTTATAAATTCTTTTTTTCCCCCCCACTTAGGATCTTTTTATTTTATTGTCATCTCCTCACCCTAGATTTTTTTCTTTCTTAGCTGGTAGAAATCCTTAAGGCTTAGGCAGTGGAATGATTGATTAAATTTTTCAGAGACATATGAGAAGTGCAGGCACTTTTGTGTTTCCTACATTTGCTGTTTTCCAAATTAATGTAAGTTCTGCACTGCTCTGACAGATACAGCTGAGTTTGCCATGGGAAAATGCACAGCCATATTTTGTTTTTGTGTGACAAGTGTCACGGGTGGGAGTGGAAGGTTTAGGCAAAATTTATTAAAAAAAAAAAACAAACGAAACCCTGCCGTTGAGCCACAAGGTGCAGAAAGGACTCCCTTGCTTTCTAAACTCCTTCTCAGAGAGGAGTCTAGGTGCAGCTGAATCCAATCTTAGCCTTGGATTATGTCAATGGTTTAAATTTAAGGAATTATAGAAGTGTGATGGAATGACTTTTGTCCTGCAGGTTTTAATGATTGGCAAAATGAGAGTATTTATATAAAATGAACCATTTATTATTAAAAATGATCAGACAAAGTTCTTAATCAGAATTCCTTACTACACAGTACAAGTGTTAAAATTACTAGTAGTATAGTATAAGATAGGACAGTGCACTATATTGAAGCAATTATATTAAAGCTAGCAAAAAGAAATAATTATTAATTAAAGATTGATGTAACTCACTCATACCAATGCTCATGGGGAGATATCTTTCTCTCAGCCTTGAGGAGTATCCTTGGAGGGCATCGCCACCCAAGGGAGGAATCTCCACACATACACACCAAGAAGGGTTATGTCAGAAGAACCTGACTGCATGAGAGTTCTTTGAAAGAGAACTTTTATAGTATAAAGTGATTGACTGCTAGTCATACATCTGCAGGCCAGCTACCAGCTTATCTGATTCGAAGTCTGGTGAACCAAGATGGTTTTAGCATAATCAATACCAAGACAGGACCCTGGCGCCAGCAGTTGGACTTGCATGACAGCTTGCATAATGCCTTGCATTGTATGCATTCTCTGACGGGATTTTAGGTCTTACCAAGGTGGGCTATAATGCCACACCAAGATGCAAGTTGCTGCAGAGCAGATTTTGGTGTATGTTACAGTGGTGCCTGGGAGGCCTGTTACCGGCCCAGGTGCTGTTGTGATAGGGGTTGCACAGACACAGCTCTTGTCACCTGACCCTTCTCTGATTGCTGTATAAAATCTTTTCTTTCCTTTCCTATGGCAGGCTGAGTGTGTAGGTGGGCAAAGCTTGTTTGGTATCAGGTCTACAGATAGACCAGCAGAGCCTTGAGGTTTCATGGCTGTATTTCCTGTGTATGTGATATCTAGATTTGAGTCAGGACTGCTTCCAAGAGAGAAAGACAAGAGTTAAAACATACATCTTTTTTCCTGTTTCCTACTCATTGTGTCTAAGCAACTGTGTATTTGGCGTGCGTGCCTTTTTGTTTGTATCTCAAACTGAGCACTCCTTCTTTCTGTAGATAGTGTGGAAAAGGCCTCTGACTCTCAGGGTAGCTCAGAGTTGCACAGACAGAATTGGAAGTGTCCAATTAAATACTCTAAGGATCTTTATTTATTTCTTTGGACTAATTTCAACAGAGGAGTCAAGTTGGTACCTAATTTAGAGTATTAGCTATTTCACTGAATTCAATGGGTAGATTGCAAATGCTCATGAATGTGTCCCTACACATCCTTGCCAGGTGAAAAGGCAATGTCTATGTACTTCCAAGCAGGAAGTCACAAGACCTAAACCCTCAGGGCACTCACATAGGTATTTACATCTTCCAGTAGTTTCTTTAGACTCAGGGAATGTTTTGTGCTTAAAGTTATACATGTGCTTAAATGATCTGCCATCTGTCTAAATTCCATAAAAGTAGCAAATTGTAATTAATTACTCAGAACAAATATAATTCAAAGAACCTCTGAATTGTATTGAACTCCTTAACAATTTGTGAAATTTTGGGCATATGGTGTTTGAAAGAACAAATAACATGGTAGATAAGGAGACAGGTCTCTTCCCATGGAAGAGATCTGAGAAAAGAAGCCTTGGAAACCATTAATCCAAGACTGGCTGCCTGGATCTTGCCTGCTTGTGAAGACATCAGATACAAGTTGTTGCAGCAATGACAGAAGACAGAGCATTCACCTCAGGTGCTGGCTTCAGTACACTGGCAATTTCCCATTATAGATTGATCCAGATTTTTCTCGAGATTTGCACATAAGTATTCATGTGAGAGAGCACAATTTCAGTTAGAAGAAACACCATAGGAAATCTTGTAACACTGTAACAAAATACTGCAAGTGACTAGTTAGGAAAACAAAACAAAACAAAACTGGTATGGAATGACATATTTGAAGCTTCTATATTTAACTACATTTTTGTGACATCTAGCTATCTGCTCTCTTCGCGTCTTCAATCTATCTGTCAAAAGACACTGAAGACCCTATTGACTGATTCTCATAACACAGCTGTACATGAAAACAAGACAACCAAGTAGTAGTCTTGAATTCACACTGCTGAAGTCCAAATGGGATGTCAATTCCATCATATGAGGGAAGATATTAGAGCAGATGAAGCATTTCTGAGTGATTCAGAAGCCAGTTTGACATGAAATAAATTCAGTCTGGGCCTAAAGAAAAGGTTTGGTTCAGTTATTGGAAAGTGAAGGTTATTATTATTATCATTTCATCTAGGACCTTTTAAGAACTCAATATATTATGAGTCACTTTCCCTATGTTGTGTTATTTTCCATTTTCATAGGACCTCCCTTCCTGATTTTAGCAAAGCAAGTTCCTAAGTACTGTGAGAAAGGCTGTTCTCCTAATGATAACACTGATGACGTTTGCAGAGCTGGGAAGCCTCATGAGAAAACTTGTTATGCAGATTGAGAAGGATCAGATAAGCTTCTTCTACTTCAATGGGATCAAAAGTCGAGTCACATTTTAAGAAAGCATTCAAGCATTAACAGAGGTTCAGCTGACATGAATCATGCTGGGGAGCTCTGCCAGCCTACATCTGCTTTGTACCTGCTGCTGCAAAGTTCTCCCAGTGTTCTTTAGATAATAATTCAGCACATTAAAGAGCTTTGGACTAACTCAGTGGAATTGGTTAAATGTTAATATATATTAAGGTGACTTGTAACAGCTGCAGATAAGGTTATTTGTTTCTTACTTGGTGTAAAATATCTAGAAAGGGTGTAGGGGCAGAAAAATGGGGTAAAAATGACCCATTGCCTAGAAGCATACTTGAGAAATAAAATTAATGGAATTTTGTAGAATTCACAATTTGAGTGATTTGGGGAAAACTTCTGTTATTTTTCATTCTCATAGAAAGCTAAATTTGGAAGGTGAATCACCTGATTCAGGAGGAAGTGATTATTTGTTAGAACTGTGAATGTTTCTTGAGATAGAGCTGGTTGCTTCATATTAATTTAAATGCATTTAACAATGAAAGTATCAACTATAGCACTTCTACCTGTCAGAATGGAGTGGAAAATACCTTTTCCTCTTCAAGCTCAATAATTTTCCATGGGGAGTGTCAGAAACTTCCTGTAATTTCACAGTTTTCCCCAGTGTCCAGGTTTTCCTGAACCTGGTGAAAAGCAAGACCCAGAAACCACAACAGCAATATTGTGACAATGAACTAATATGACCAAGATCTGCGTATCAAAGCAGAGGTGAGGTAGTACATATACATGCACCAAAGATTAAGAGATGGTAATGGACAGTATAACAGAAATTAAAATGGAATAAAGAAGTCCAATTATTTTTTAACAAGTCAAGACCTACCTGGAGCAATCAAAGCTTCCAAGTGAAACTTGGAGTTTGGGGACTGACTGATTGTTTTGTAGATCTCTTGCTGACAGGGAATGTTATACATCTTATTAGTGTTAAGATCTGTATCAGCCCCTGCAGTGATCAGGCTGTGCTGACTGAAAACTTGACAGAATCACCTCCATCTGCAAAGCTGATAAAGTTTTGGAGGTTGGACTAGGTGATCTCCAGAGGTCCCTTCCAACCCTAATGAACTACTCTGTGATTCCATGAGTCTAAAGCTAAGCAGTAGTCTTGCAATGAGATTACACACATTGTAAGGAAGTACGTGTCCTCAGATTTAAGCTTTCCCTTCATTTTTGCTCACAATACAGGAAATAGCTGGTATTTTCAGGGGCAAAATAACACAAGTCATTAAAATGGTAAAAAAACCCCAGAATTGTACTCTCAAAAAAAAAGATGGTTATTGGAAGTGAATGAATTCTTTAGCTCAGAGGCCAGTTTTTTCTAGTATGCCGTTTGTACAGACTCTTCTTTATGAAGCTGAATGCCTGACTTGCATTGCTTTTTCACTGCACTTCTTTAAGGAGTCAAATGGGAAAGACAAAGGACAATTTTGAAATCTGTTAATCTTTAAATGTTTCGCAGAGTTCTACTCCCCATAGTGTAACTGAAAGTCCAAATGCAGGCAGGAAGAAAGTAAAAATTGTTACTCTATCTCTTAAAAAGGCAGAAAATGCAACAGCAGTTTTGCTAGTCTAGACTTTTACACTGAGAAAATAAAAAGAAGGACTGTTTTGCTTCAACCTAGTTTCAAAGACTGAATTGGTTGGTTAATTGGATGAGCCTAACATCAAATGGTATTTCCTAGCAATTCCCAGGGTGTTCAGGAGTGCACTCTTCCCCATGAGCTGAACTCCTCAGAGGATTACACAGCCCAGAACATAATGAAGAATTCCCCTCTGAACAATTTTGTGTTATATACTCTGAGATGAACATAATAATGAAGAGACAGTCTGATGAGGTGGCTTATACTTCAACTCCTGAAAAGCATTGCAACTTAACATACTTGAAATGAAATGTTGTGTATCACCCCTGGTCTGAACTGGAAGCTTTTTTTTGCTCAGCACTTTTGAAATTAAAACTTTCAGCATTTTTGAACCAAAATTATTGGAATTTTTTATTGTGTGAAAATATTTGATATTCTAAATTTTGCCTATGCAAAGAGCAAGTACTGAAAGACACATGACCTGGGCTGGAAATTTGAAATTTGGTTGATATCACATTGCAAGGAAATTCTTATTGGCATGCAGTCCAAACTATAATGATCCTAAAAGGGGAGTAAAATGCCTGCTGTAACATTTCTGTATGCATGCTTCTCACTGTCATAAAGGGCAAAGGAGGGAAATACTTTTCAATGCTAATGAGACTGTGTTCCTCTGAAAAAGGCATTGCTGGCTCTGGGCTATTGATGGGGCTAACTGCAGAACTTCTTTAAGCTCTTATGTGGAAGGGCAAAAGTCAAGTTTTTAGTATCAACAATTAGACTGGTAATGAATATTGTCTGCAATATGCAGCACTTTCTTCATATCTCTCCTTTGCAGCAACCCTGAGAGGACAAAGTCATTTCAGAAATGTAAAAACTGAACCGCAGCTGAATTAAGAACTCACCCCCTTGGATATCAGATTCCTGTTGGGTGGATCACCACTAAAATGTGCACTTGCTTTGTTAGAAGACTATAGGAAGTGAATTTCAATATGTTTTGTGTAACTGTGTAATGCAATAGACATGAACTCGGTCCAAGTCACTAAACGTTGAAACTAGCAGAGCTACCCCAATGAATGCTGAGAATTATTATAGTCAAAGGCACCACTGTGGCTGAGATTATGGCAAGCATTTTCTTGCCTTTATAAACTGGAAAAATTATGTATAAACTGTCAAGAAAATTACCTTTGTTCAAATTGTTCTCAGTAGCACCACTGTATGTTTCAGTAATTTTTAATGTTTTTTATTTTTTGATCCATACAACAACGAAGGAATGTTCTGATATATATGTGCTGAAAACAAATTGTTTTAATAAAATTATGTTTTTTCTGCAAAATTAGCTGGTTCCAATGCATTGTTAAATGCCAGCTACTCCAGTCTCAAATGATGCAATGAATGTAAGACCATTGATTTCAATGAAATTATGATAATTTAAATCATCTTAGTAATTTGGTCCCATATATTCCGTAATCATAAAAAAAGAATATAGATTAGTGGAATTATTTTCTTTCACATCTCCTCCATTGCTCTTTGCTGAATTTTTGTGCAACTGAGTCATAAACCAGTCTGAATGAGATTAAAATTGCTCTATTGTAATGTATTACCTTTACATCTACATTTCAGAGATTGCTTTAAGGAAACATTCTGTTGTTTTTTTCAGTATAAGTCTCCCAGATGCATAATCATCTGTAAATTTTCCTGTTTTTTCACACACATAAACAAATGGATTTGGGAGCACTTTGTCGTAATACGTGGACCCTAAACCCCCAAATTCTCCACTGGAAGACATGGGCAACCAGGTACATTGTTCACCAGGAAGGTTATTGGAACTTGTTATCACTTAGAGAGCTGCCCAAAATGAGCAGAAGGAATAATCCTGTTTTGGTAAATACAAACTTCAAATGCAATATTTATTATTTATTAGGGATAAATACTTTCTTTTTCCCTTCTGTGAATATCAAAATGCTGTAGCTAGAAGTTGAATCTAGGCTACAGGCTGAAGAAATTTTTTATGATCTGGTCCCTGTAAAAAAAATACTGTAATTAAAAAAGATTGAACACCATAAATCTCTGCAAGGCACTGTTTTCATAAGCTATATATTCAGTCATTCAGTATTTGGAAAGTTTCAGAATAGAGTTGACGTTATCATATTTAGCTTAAAATATGCCAGAAGGCAGACCTGGATTCATTTCATATGGGAAAATTATTCCATAGATTCAGAGAGTTTCCATAGATCCAAAGAGTTTCCTGTCAGGTAGATTTAGCCAGATATTCAACTTATATGGACCTTCTCCAAGCTTTATCCCAATTATTTGGATCATAACTATCATTATTACAAGTTTAAATATTTGATTCCAATTCCAATCTTAAAATTAAAATGGAAATAAGACATATAACTGAATTTGAAAATATGAGGTACTGAAAATGTACTTACCTTTTTTTGTAATGGGATCTTAGATATTCAAGGACTCAAAATCAGTTTTTTACAGGTTTTTGCCCTATATTTGTTACTGTGGCAGCTTACCATACTGTATGCTGTAGAGTTTTACCTGCCCCTCTTTGTGAGCTGGGCTGCACTTGCAGGCCTTTACAGAACTTTTATCCTAGTATAAAAACTGAATTGCATTTAAATTATAGTATCATTTGGACTGGTCAAATAATTGCCTCTAAGCCAAAAAGATCTGTAAAATTATATTGTTAAATCTACAGTAAACAAAAGGTTTCATGGCATTTCTTTAATAGATGAGCTGTTCTGCAGAACTACTTCTTTGTGAAAATAGTCTGGCCTGTATGAGCTTCAGAGCTTCACCACAGTGACATTATTTACTATAATACAGCCTTGGGCAAAGCAAGTTAAAAACAAAATCGCATCAAAAGAGAACATTTAAACTAGAAGGTATCTTTTGTATTAGAAGTTATTTTCATTTCCTTTGGCTGAATAATTCTTTTGTGATAGTTATGTAGAGAAATAGCCTAATGCAGTAAACTCTGTGAATTGTGGAAGCTGCACAAATGTTATCACTAGACAATAACTAATTCCCAGAGAAGGTACCAAGGCAATTCACAGTTCTACCATGGCAAAAATTGTAGCAAAAGTTCCCTTTAAAAGAGCATTTTTACAAAGATAGACAGAGGTTTTAAAAATGGTGGAAGAGAAATAGAGACAGAATAAGAAAAAAAATCTTTCTAAGATGCATAAAGACTGGGACATGAAATTTATTAAGTCAGTTATTGAGACTTGAATAGATGATTGAAAGAAAGCACTGGATACATATTATAAAAGGGTAGAAACTTAAAAGGATTTTGTGTTATTAAGTGATAAAGAATGTATTTAATACATCAAGATATATTTTCTCAAATGTAAGTGATTCTAAGTCCAGGTTGTTGGATTAAAGTTGACAGCCATAAGAAAAATTCCCTTGTTTTGTCAAAAAATGTGTCTTATATCAGAGAAGATGTGTATCAGGCACAGCTTTAAAGTAAAGAAAAGTAAAGCTTTCAGAGAAAGCAGATTTATTTCCTTACTCTTGTATTAGCAATTGCTGTAATTCATATTTTAAATTTCTTCTTTTACTTGTGCTTGATTTTCACGGTAATATTAATTGGGAAAATAATTCCTTCCTCTATAGATTGGCAGTTGGTATAAGAGAGGTGGGATCTAGAAAGACTCTTGGATTGCAGGAAGTGCCACTTTCCTCCTCTATGAATATGCTGGTGGTCTCCAGAGAGGATAAATGAGAAAAAAAGGAGCTAATTCCACTTGCTGCTCATAATAGCCAGATGGCCAGATGTCTCAGCCACTGTTTGCTGTGGACAGTTAATTCCAGTTAGTGATGTGCTCTGGGTAGAATTCAAGAGCCGTGTTTATGTTGGGAGAAAGGATCTGTGACCCTATCTCTTCTCTGTGTGCCAGGGTCTGGTAGAGGAAGAACTGTGTCTGAGCACTGATGTGCTTTCATAATCTAAGCACAAAATGGAAAAGAATTAGTTTGAACAGTGATTTACAGAAACTCCGTGGAGGCATGTCTGCAGTACCAAGAGACACCTTGTTGCAAAGCAGTTTATATTAGTAGTAGAATGGCTAAGGCTTAGTAGAAGAGTAGGCCTAGAAAACAACACTCCAAAGTAGCAACCCTGTTTGTGTGTGAAATAGAAACCATAATCAAAGGATCTAGTCAAGCCTGTAAATAACGATTTGTTACCTAGGATGTGGCTAAGGTCTGTTAAACAGTTTCTAGGGATTATTAATTGTTATCAGTATGAAGTATGAGCTTGTTTGTAACTGCACCTGGTTTGCTGTGCTGCACCTGGTTTGCTGTGCTGCACCTAGTTTGCTGTGGAAACTGTAACCGCTTTGCCGTGGAAACTGCACATAAACTTGTTTGTGTATAAAAGCTAGATGAAGAGGGAGGGTCTTCGGAATCCTGACTTGGGGCGTTAGCCCGCAGGTTCCCGGGGCCCCGAATAAAGCACCGCATAAACCGGCACTCTGTTGGTTTGTGTCTCTTTTGGATTACGGGCAACAACCTGAGCTAAGAGAGACCTCTTGCCTTCTGGAAACTGGCTATGTTTCTTCCCAGCTGGTTATGATCAAACGGTGAGTGTCCCCCAACCTACCTCCTGGGTTTAAAAGCACAGTATATTTAATGCTGAAACAGTGCAAGTGGATCTCATTGTTTTGAGTTGTGCTTGGGCTCCTTCACAATTTACATCTTTTCTATGCAAAGCCAGGGTTGGATCCAGCTGCTCCATGAACAAGCCACTGTATGGCTGGCAGCACAAATCACCCCAGCTTCTCTCTGTTTCTCCCAGCAGGCTGTGTGTTTCTGTTTGAATAAGTTTAAGATCTTTAAATATTTACTTAGCTTTTTGCTTTCCTATTAGAAAATGGTGAGACAGTTTGTTTCTAGTATTTGCCAGGATCTTTTCAGCTTGTGAGTTTACCTTTTCTTAAATTACAAAGCACAGTCTTTACAGAGAGGGACGAGCAAGACATCACTGTAAGGCTGCACCAGAACTCAGGTCAAAGAACCAGTTGTTGTTGTTGAAGGTACAAGGCCATCACATGGTAGGATTTTCAAAGTCGCTCTGAGGACTTGCACTCTTAGATCCATTAAATATTAGCAGCCCTTTTAAACATCTACCTTTCTGCAGTGTTTTAGAAAACTTAGTATCACCCAGCAGGAAAGTGAGGTATTTCTTTCCTGTGGGAAATGCAAGAACAGTCAGGGGCTATTGGAAGAAAGGAGGAAGAAGATGGCCAGCACCACCACAGATGAAATCCTGTCCCCTAGAAGAAGGTTGCTATTTTGGGAAAAGGGAATATGGTGTCCTGAGACTCCAGGAAGAGGAGGAGCCCAGAAACAGCTGCAAAGAAAGGGCAGACATGATGGCAAGCTGGAATGGTAACTGAAAATGTAGGAAAGGGGAAGAAGGAAATGGCAAAGCTCTCCAAAATGAATCGTGACCAAATGAAGCACACATAATTAAGTTGGATGCTTTCTGGGCTGAAGAAAACATTAGATGTTCACTCTGTTTGAGCAGTGTTAGTCATTACCGAGAAAGGTCTGAAGACCACTGGCTGACAAGACATTAATACTAATTTTATTTTGTGCACTTAAAATACTTTAAATATATATATATAATTGCAAAGAGTCAAACAATGTATATGGCTGTTTGTCAGATGTTCATGCTTCAAAAATACAGTCAAGTTATTGAAACCTCAATATCCTTGACCCCACTAATTGGAAAATGCTTCAGCTATGATTTTTGAGTCTTTGATCATTATATTAATGTCAAATGTGTCTTCAGTAATCACACAACTACGTGGTAGATGAGGGAAATCAGACATTTAAGGTTCAATGATTCCTGTGAAGAAAAGAGAATATTTTTCCTGGTGCAGATGCGATCAAAGATTAAAAAATACCACAGTGCGTGCAAAATGATTACATTCTGTATTTATGGCAGAATTAGTCTTGGCAAATAGAAAATAATACCTTGCTGGGAGCAGACCAGCTACTGAGATCAGATTCATTGGTATGCTCTGGCTGCTCGGTGCTCCATCAGAGAGTACAGCTGGTTTATGTTGTCAGAGCAATAGAAAGCAGCCGGGATTTACAAGAGAAATGGGGCCAACATGTGCTTTATTTATGATTATTATTTTTTAAGGTGAAATGAAACAAAAAAAAAATATTGTTGAGCATCACAAAGCCGATACCTGCTTTGTGACATGGTAGACTGACTGCAGTTACTTAAACCCAAACTACTCTAGAGCATAATTGCTGTAGCAAGCATCCACCCACTGGCAATGCACAGAACTCTCAGTCACCATTTCTCTGCAAGCAACCAGAGAGAGACAAGTGAAGTCTGATGTACAGCCAGGAGAAGAGCAGTTTCATCCTAGATTTGATAAGGTAGTTTTGGACCACAATCCCTGCTATTATCCTGCCTTCTCTGTGCTGTCTGAGGGAGTTCCACTGTCATAGGGCAATTCACATATCAGTGCCAGTCCTTGGAATGCTGATTTAATCATTACTGAAAACGTGGCTGGGAAAGGGTTAACTGCTTTGAAAGTACTTATCTCTGCGACATGTTGAGACAAAGGTGACACATTGGTCACAGCTTCAGTCTCCTGCACCCTACATGCATACTCTAAAGGCAATTTGTGACTATTTTTTTTTTTTACAACTGATTATATAAATTAAAACCTGTGACAATATTATCATTTATGTTACTGCCTTATGTTTTCTCTCAGAAATCACTATTGCCTCACCTGCAGTAGAGATATTTGTGTGCTTGCTTCAATTCAAATTACTTCACTTGCAGACATACTGTGTTTTGACTGATTAAAGCAACCTAACTCATTTTGATGAAAGCCAACTACAGACTAATTGCCTCAGAGAGTCAGCAGATGTGACTGAAAAGTGTCTTCTAACTGAGGTCAGTCAAGAAGTTTTGCATCTTTAACTAGCATACAGGCCTGAAGACATTGTCTGTACACTGGCTCAGCAAGCCTTCTGGTCATCTACCCTGTGCCAGCTGCTGGCCTCTGCTTGAGATTCAAAGCCTTGCTCCAGCAGAAATTGAGGCAAATAATGTGGTTTCAATCATCAGACAAAAATCTGCCCGGGATTATTTCTTTAATTGTTGTCCCTTTGATATTAACTTACCTCCACACAGGGAAGAGCCAACAAAGACAACATTGTCAAGTCATGCAGAAAAAATGCAGTGGTCGGTAACTGTATTAGGACCCGGAGAGGAGGAAAGCCTGAAAGTGCTGCAAAGCAAACCCCCGGAACAAGAACTTTAGATGACCCTGTTACTCAGAGTAGTATTGTCATCTTCTGTATCAGATACCTCAGTAATATAAGAGATTTCATGATTTATTTGTTTCCCAGTAAGATGGATCCTTTTGTTTAGTTCTTAGATTTATGAGGAGAAGTACATATTTGAGAGCCCCACTTTCTCTACACCCATTAAGTTCATAAACCCAGTTTTATAATGTACTCAGTACCATCCTGTTTAGATGACTCCTACCATGGACAATTAGAAAGTGATCATACTGTTAATCAGGCCCTGTAAAACTAGCAAATAGAGAAAATCTGGTTCTCTCTTCTAGCTGACATAGGATAACGAAGGTACTGGTACGGGTTGATATTTTTATAGGCATGGAGACAAGACCATTAAATTTCTCATTTTATTTTTTGTTTTGTTCTCACTGATTAGTGAAAATGGAGGATGAGATATATGACCTAGTGAGGGTTCATATCAGATCAGTAATTGAAACAAATTCTAGACATGAAAGGACTGCCTAGTGTTTAGAAATCATTAAAGGCTGAAAATTACTCTCTGTAAGGGAGCTGGAATAAAACGGTGTTTTGGAAAATAAGCAAAAACTTCAGAAATTGCTTTCAGAAGTTCTGCTGTAACATTGTGCAACTGCCAGTTTTATAAACATTTGAATTAATGTCTTGACTGCAGCAAACAGGCAGCAAAGGGCAACTGATCTTGCTTCCAGCTGTGCAATGATCAGTGACTTATTAATTGGACTTGTAAAATTAAAATTTGGTGCTTATTTTTTACTAAGCAGAATGGAGTTACTGCTGGTATTACTACATAATGTATGCAAATGAACAAACATTACCTTTTGCTGTATACAATTTGTGAGTGATTTTGTTGATATTTTGTGATTCATTCTTCTAATACCAGCTTATGCAAAATGTCATGCCTAAGAGGGGTCCATTTGTTTTGGGTTTTGCCTTCTGTTTTCTTTTGGCTTTCTATAGTTAAGCTGATGGAGAGCTTCACACCAAACCCTGGTGAAAATGAGCTGGTAGTGTGTTTGCTCTTCATCATATTTCACAGAAACATCAACAGAAGCATTTTACTTGGGAAGAGCAGCTTATCAGAACTCCTGCAAAGCAAAAGTGTTGCAGTTCTCAAGAGAGCCAAATAAACAGTAGGAATTAATCTGTTTCAGAAATAGAGAGCACTTGATACACTGCAGCAATAAAGTTGCTGAGATGTTTCTGCCTCTTTCCTGCTGCAAGTTTTTCCTTAGTTCCCTTAGTAGTTCAAGTAGTAAAAATACCCACCAACTTTTGGTAGGTTCTATCGAACTAGGAGACCTAGGAATTAATTTGTATTGACCCAACAGAGGGCTAGTAACCTGCAATGGCAAATCTGGCCATCTGGCTGGTGGTCACCTGGCTTCCACACCATCAGGTACAGCCTCCTGCCTATCTGTGGAGCATGGGGTTCTGCAGCAAGCTGAACTCTTCTGCTTCTTTGTCTCCTGACAGACGTTACCCAGGAAAGGGCTGTGATAGCAACTCTCAATACACATGCTATCTGCCTCTCTGTTGCTATGTAACAGTGAGACTGAGTCTCATTGTTCAACTTACATTTTTATTTCTCTGGAAATAACTTTCTTCTGGGGCCAGGAAAAATAAAATGTATTTCTTTAGTCTTCCCTCTTCTCATTCACTTATACTGCCTTCTTTAAAGTGTTACAGTTTGTCCAGGGTCTCTTTATAACTTGTTTCTTAATAGGAGAAGCAAATCTCTACATAATACAGTCCCTATTTCCTTAACAATCAGAAATCTTCAAGCCTTCCTGACACCACCACCAGATCTCCACCATAATTACAGTGACTTCCAAAAGTATTAGTTCTCCTGCAGCATTACATCAGGGTATAATGATATAAGGAATACGAAAGAAGTCTTTTTACACAGGAGTTTTATAACCTGTAGACGATATGGGAACTAAACTACGACCTTCATTATTCAACTCCTAGTAATATTTTCTTTCTAGACCCCATATTCCAGAACAGTCCAGAGAGGGAAGGGCAGATACAGACCCTAAGCCATTTGGCTGGGGAGTCAGTCAAATCAATTTTCTTGAGTCACACTCATCATGACCTTATCATCCTATTTCACTGAAGAGCACTAATATATCCCTAAAATATTTCACAATTAATGTGCAGACTTTATCTGCAAGCAAAAAATCATTCAAGTAGGTATCTGAGATAGATTCTTCCTTTCTGTGAAACTGCAAAGTAATAAAAACAAACTCTGCAGCACAGCCAAATACTGGTAACCATGTGCACCTTATGCTATAGGCACCTGGAAATCCGGCGGTTGCCTAAAGCAACAGCTTCCTGGGAGAGCGAAATTATCATATGTGTGGATTCAAATACCCCAAATTCATCCTACTAAATTATATACGTCAGATGTTAAGGTAGTTTATGAATATGAATTGAGTATCACACAATGAGTGGAAATACTTTATAACACTGGTCTCTGAAGCTAGTGCAGATTGTTAAATATGTTTTCCTTCTTTGGAGGGTATATTCTTGGCTTGTTTTTATTCGAGTGACATGATGATTGATAGATGGAGTGAATGTAGCCAAAATAGTTGCACAGTTACTTGATTACAATGAATTCTGTTCATCCACCTTCACGTTAACTTCGGGTTTGTTTCTCACAAACTTTCAGCTTCTGAAGTTTCTAGAGAAAATATTTTCAGACAATGAATTTCAAAACACTTTTCCATATTTTTTTTGAAAGTTCTTGTGCGCTCTTGTCCCTGGGTAGCAAGACAGCATGGCACCTGCACACCTTTATCAGGGCAACCCCGTCAGGGAGGAAGAGATGGCCACAAGTAGAAAAGAGACCCAGGAGCCAGATTGGATAATCAGCTGGGCGTTGTAATACAATGCCCATTTACAGTGGGAAAGAAATGCGATAGGTCTGTCTAGTATGCCAAGCAAAGGCAGAAGGGTGTAATTGTACAACAGTGACTTTACCATCTCTAAAGCCGTGCAGCTGGGTGAAGTTCAGGATGCTGTGATCAATTCATATTGTAAAGATCTAAAAGATAACTGTATGAAAATAATTTTGATGTTGTCACTTTGTGAGTAGAGCCAGGAGCTAAACCAAGCAGTTCCTCCATGCATTAATGATACACTAAAGCTCACCTATTGTTTTACTTGCAGGGATTCTGTCTGTTATCTCTGCTTGCAAACATATTTCAATATTTTTGAATATGGAAATAAGTCTAAAAAATTCAGAAGTCTAAAAAAATTCAAAATTACCAAATAAAAAAATTGTGTTAGAGATACTTATATATTTTTATTTATTCTCTGTTTTTCTTCCGTGCTTTGACAGAGCTGACACTTAAAAGCAACTATGGTCAATCCCATTTCTTTGAAAATCAATACCTGTCAGAGGAACATGAATTCAGGGTCAGAGATTTAATTTCTACAAACCCCAAAAGTGTTTCTATGTTTAATTTAAATGGATAGATGGTAGGATTTAAAGTTTTTATTTCTTTTAGTACCACCAAGTTCTGATTAGACATAAATTGTCTGTAAACTCTTGGTTAGATGTTTATACTTAAATTTAAATATGCTTCTATCTTCTCCTCATAGGTCTTTGTCACTTTCCTCTAAAGTGACCCTGCTGAAGTAGTTTTTACTTCATTCAGAGAGAATGATTGAAAGCACGTTATACTATTTATATATTTATTATATAGATATAGGGGCCCCCTGGTGGTCTAGTGGTTAGGATGCAGCACTCTCACCACCACAGCCTGGGTTCAATTCCCGGTCAGGGGACTTCCCCGGGCAGATGGAGCTCGTCAGCCCTTTAAGGCCATCCATCTAAGAGAAGGTCACTCTAAACAAACCTACGTCCTGAGGACCTCGCTGCCACCGTCCGAGCTTGCTTGGCCCCGGCAGATGAACTTTAGGATTAAAGGGTGGGCTCAGTTCAGCGCACACTGTGTCTCACCTAAAAAAAAAATCCACTGTGCAGGCTCGAAGGTTAATGACCTTTCCCAAATCTTCGTTTGCAAAGACTGACCATGATATATATAATATTTTAAGAGGAAGAAAGCCTAGCAATCCTTTCCCTAGCTCAAATGGTGTCACTTGTTCTTTCAGAAGTGGCTGGCCAGCCACTGAATATCTGAGTCCTTTTGAGACATCCTAGGGATATCCTGATCCATGAGTGCTTTAGGGAGAAATTTTTCTGTCAAAGGTGAAATTGATCATTCCCATTACAAAAGTTTGTCAGACCTGGAGCGAATTTCACATACAGCCCAGGTGGAAGTGGATTGAGAAAAAAGAGGTTTTGACTGCACCAGAAAAGCACACCATGCTAATGGTTGCAGTGAGGATAGGAAAAGAAAGTTCTTTGACTTCAGGTCACCCTTAAATCTCATGTGAGTTGCCTGCTGGCAAGCAGATGCACTTATCCTGAACAACCTGGGTCATCTCTATTACTCATGCAAGCACACCTTCTGATGTATTCTAGATGTACACTGGCAACAAGCAATTGGTAATTTTATGGTGGAAATAATCATTTTAGAATACCTTACAGCAAAGCTTTGCATCATTAAAAATAAAATCCCTGAAAAATTCATATTTGTTATCTTCCTTTACTACATCTATTTCACCTGATTGCATAAGTGTTGGTACATGTCCAGGAGCCAGAAAACATTAAGATTTCAGATCACAGAATGTAGAAGAATGTATAGTCACATAGTCACAGTTGTGTATGAGGATGCAAACCCATTCTGATACTATCCAATATCTGTAACATTTAGATTAATTACCTTTTTTTTTTTTTTAATTTTTTCTTATTTTAAAGAAATTAACATCAGTCACCTGGAAATCAAGTACACTGAATTATTTAGCTCAATGCTTTAAATCTTTTTTAATCTGGATGCCTTTATTAATCACTGTTAGTCTTTATGAAATACTTGACAATCATAGCAAATAATGACGTATTGGGTAAGTAATCGAAGCTGAAGTAAAAAATACTGTTTTCTTTTGTAACAAGTGTACCAAGGGATATTTCATTGTTGACCTCATAACTAATGGGACATTGTTATTGTTTTATATCAAAATGATGCTGAAGTTGTTTTGCTATAGCTGTACTCTTCATTACCATATCCATATCTATCTCATTTTCTGCCTTACAATCCAATTACTATATAGTAGTTTTAATAACTAGTAAAATAGAATAACCTCCACTGCACCCTGTCAACACTACTCTTCAACTCCTACTGAGGAAAAAATGAAATGTGGAAATATTAGAGCATGGTTGTATTTTTGTTCTCCAAATAATTCAGTGAAACTAATCTTACTTTTTGGCTCCTGTTCTACAGCATGGTCAAGAAAAACTCTGCTGTGTTCTCATTTCTATTTGCAAGTCTCTCCTCTATCTACATCCTCCCTCTGGTGACTGAAAATCCTGTCCATGGCATTTTACAAATGTTCACAAAGAAGAACAATATTTAGAGAGTCTTTAGTAAATTCTTCCTGTCTTTTTCAATCCTGTCATCACTCTTGGTACAGTCAACATGTGCTGGGGATGCTACAAGGGTACCAGGTTCAGATACAGAACTGAGACACAAGTTTAAGGAGGGGGACAGGACATGTGGAATCATTTTTACTGGCTGCCATGATTTTGTACTCTTTTCCTTGGGCAGAGCATGAAAGATCTGTGCAAGTTGTTGTTTGTACGGCAATATATGATTTTTTTTTTTTTTTGAGGAAATTTCTTTATAATTTCTATCCTTGGATTGTGGTAACAGATGGTGAGGAAAAGAAATATTGCAGTTCTTAGCATGATGAGCGAAGGCTCTGCTCAGCTTGCTTTATCTCAAAAACAACTGAGAGGTGGCAGTAAGGGAAAGAAATCATGAATATGCACACTTTAAAACATTTTTATATCACAACCACTAGGGATCACCCAGGATGTGCAGTCAGAAATATTGCTAGTATACAAAATGTTCACTTGTATACAGACACTGATACCAAAACACATAACAAAACATGGGTTGCAACATACAACTTTTCTCCTTACTTGAGCCTTTCTTCAAGGCCCAAGCTGCATCTAAACAGTGCCTTTGCTTTTTATGACAAGGAAGGCAATCCTGGTAGAGCAAAGTTTCTTTCAGTCATAGGGTTTGTAAAACCTCTTGAAGACACCCACTTCACTTCTACAAGTTGGAATGGCTTTACCTGCAGGAGCGGAGTGAGAAGGAAGGGCTACACAGTCCAGGAGCAGGGGTGCAGAGATGGTCTCTGGGTAGATCTTAACACGATCACTCCTCTCTTGCAACAAAGGAAGACCAGGAAAGGGAGTTAGCATAAAGCAAAAGAAAGGCAGGAAAGAAAACTGAAGAGGACTTTATGTCTCTCTTGCAAATTCTCTTACAGAATGAGAAACTATAAAAAAGCCAAGTTCTTGTAGCAGGCACTGCTGCTTAGTCTATCCAGGTCCAAGCTCCTGAGCTCATCAAGAGCTGGGAAGGCATTTGAGGTGACCCTACTCTACTGTCCCAGCTATTGCATATGCTCAGCAAGACCATTTGAATGGGCTGAAACACATCTGGAACACCACACATGCCCCAGATCTGCTTCTGGGTCATTTTGTGATGAGATATGGTACTGCTTCTCATGGAGAGATTTAGATGGTGCTAAGTTTGAGGGGGAATAAATCTGGACTGTTACAGTGTGATTCACCTTGGACAGGCAAAGCTTTTCCAGCCCATCTTCATTTCTATTTTTAGGCACAAGCTCAGAAACTATAATTCGTAAACTAAGTTAGTCAAAATATGCAAGAGAAAAGGAAGGACAAAAGAAGTCAGTCTTTTATTTCAGACTCTGTGTTCTTTTTTCCCCATTTTATGCTCATTTATTATTAATATTTTACAACTATTGTAATATGTTCTTAATGGTTTACTAAAAGGGATAGAGAAACCTGTCCTATTTTGGAGGTATGATATATATTCAGAGGAAACACAAGAAAAGTCCTTTTCTACTGATGCTCAACATGTTTTTTCTGCTGAGCTCCCTGCTGTATCTCACAAGGAGACTTTTCAAATTAATTCAGTCAGATTTCCCTAGAATCAAGAGAACAGCATAGTATTTATTTCATGCTAATCAATTCTCTGACTTGCATGAGGAGCTGGCTAATTTATTTGCAGAGAGTGGCATTTTGATTACAGGCAATGTGGGTAAAAGATTAGGTTTGTGGCAAGAAAAATTTCTGTAAATATTTTGGTGAAATTATGTGACAAGGAAGGTATTTCTTATGCTGTTTAAAAAATTATAAACTGTTAGTCTTTCCTATAAATCTCTTGAGAACGTTTATGTTCATGGACTTCTAAAAATACATTGTACAGTATCAGTACATTTGAAGACACAGCGAGAAATTATTATCATCTAATATAAATTACTATCAGTATAGAATGGTCTTTTATTATTAGTATAACTATACTGTAGTCAAAACTGCTGTTTCTTCCTCTTAACATGGGTTAATATTTATTAAAATCAAAGTGTGATATGCTCCTTTATGCTTGGCGATCATGTTTAGCAGTAGTTTCCTGGAGTAAAATGAGCTTTTCTCAGGTGGGCAAAAGCATTGCTGCTGGGAACAATTATAATGCTGAATTTTGCATACAGAGATAACTTACCTAGATTAGACAAACTAATTTAGTGTCTGTGCCTTCAGCCCTATGTCAAGGTAGACTCTTAGAGTCTCAGTCTCAGTTGAAGCTTGTTTACCCACACAGTCCAGAATTCTCTGTAGTGGTACAGCTGTGGAGTGTGGTTTTTTGGCTTTGATGTAACTGTTTTTCTACTTGTGGAGTATTTTGAGCTCTATCTCTGTCAAGAGAATGTGGCCATGGGTGCTGATGACAATTCCACTGTGCACCAAGGTGGATGCTCTGGGTCTCTGCCTCAAGCAGTACCTCTGCCTGGTGGCTCCAACGGGTTCCTCATGTAGCAGCAAAATGTGCAAGCATAGCTAACAGTTTCAGATGAAAATTTTTGCATCTACATGAAAAATACCATCTCTTCTGCTCAAATGAGGAGTGTTTTTCCTGACTCAAGGGGGATTATGGTAAGGGTAAGCCTGTGTGACAGGCAACAGTGCAGCAGAGGTACAACCAGAGTTGCTAGATCTGAACTTGCAAAAATGGTGAGTCTTCCAAAATGTCTTGTTATCCTACTAGAAAGGGGAAAAATATCATGCCACTTCTATTGTTTGTTGATATATTAATTTTCTCAACTTGCTGGCCTGTTTCCTCTTACATTTTTTTGGTCCCACTATCATGTCTACCATCATTTTGAAAGGAAGGTGCTATGTTCATGGGGGGGTTTGTAACTTGAAACCAGCTATCTGTACTGGAGTGTTTCTAACTCCTAGTGGAATGCAGAATAATTCATTGAACTAGCTTTATGGTATACACCAAGAAACACAGATGCTCCATGTTGGTTTCTTAGGAAGCATTTAAAGACCTTACTGGGCTTTGCAAATTCTGCCTTCAGCCTCAGATTGTAAGCTGAACTCAGCTTTTGAAGAAATATATTTGTATTCTTTTCAACTCAAACAACCTGCCCCAACTTTCCTTGCTGATAGCAACTGTTATACCTTTTAGCATGTGCTCCAGTCTTTCAGAAGACATAAAATTTGTGAAAATCTGCCATGTGAGATGAGGCATTAGGAAACGAATAAGTAACTTGATGGGAATGGAAATGAAAGTTTCCATTATATAGTTATAGCTCCTTCAGCAACTGACAAGTAAAATATTGATAATAAATCATATGCATGAGCTTCACAGGTTTAGCCATTGGATTCAGATTGACTACTGCCTATGGTGTCTGGCCTGCTGTGAGGCAGCATAATGGCAGCACATTCCTTTGAAAGAAAAAAATTCTTGTGTTTAAGCTGAAGATGGATGCTGTTTCCAACTTTTCAGATTGGATAGACATCATTTTAAATGGTAGCACATGTTCTAGCTGACAAAAGATTATTTAAAATGGTAATATTTTAAATCATGAATTATGTCACATAACCAGGATTACATAAACTAACAGTTTATGTAAGTTTATTTTGTGGTCACAACACCAAGCCTGACAGAGTTCAGGAATGGTTTGGATGACACTCTCAGGCACATGGTATGACTTTTGGGGATGGTCCTGTGCAGGGTTAAGGGTTGGACTCAATAATCCTTGTGTGTCCCAACATATTCTGTGATTCTGTGAACATGAAATCACACAGTTCTTTAAATCAGCCATCACTTACAACACATACATGTGCTTCTTCATTAGGTGTCTTGCTCCATGAAACAAAGACAAATGTTCCATTTTATGGATTATAACATCACTAATACATAAACTCTATTTCAAATGCCTTTTGTGAAATCTCCTATTAAACTTTTCCTCTTTCAATTATGATTTTTCTAGCCCAGCTAAGTCAGATTTGGCTTTCTGATGTATGAAGTAAGTTATTGTTCATATGCTAGATCTCTGCCTTGGACTTTAATTTTCTGAGCTTTCGCAGATTCATTTTGTGGTGTTACTATATTGGTGTCAGAAATACATAGATATTAAATCGAGGCTTCACAAAATCTCCAGGAGTGCACGCTAGATGGATTTCAAATCATTCTGTTTTCCTCTTTATTAGTTTTTTTATATCCCTCAATTTGGCTTCAATTCAGGGAAGCACTCAAGCAAGTGCTCAGCTTTGAGAATGTGCTTAAATCCATATTTTTGTTGTTGTTTTTGTTTTTGTTTGTATGTTTATTTTTTGGGTTTTTTTGTGTGGAAATGTAGGCTCATACTAAGGGCTTTGCAAAGCAAGAAATGTTGTTGTTTTCCCACAGGATGTCCCCCATATTTTAGCCATGTGTTTGCCTATTACTTTAAGTTGAGGTTTCTGTCCCTCTCCTGGGACCCAATCACCTCTAGACCCCTCCCCAATCCCCGTTCATCCACCCCCCTGTTCTGCCCCATTTCGCCCCTCAGCACACCCCTTCAGGAATTGAGTCGGGGGGAGTTTGGGACCCCTCTTTCATCATCTTCCTCTTCATCATGGACAGTCCTCAGAATCCTTCCAAAGTTCTGGGTCTGAAGGCCGTTGTCCATGTTTACATTCCTTGGGGCAGGTATTAAGCTGCTTTCTGCAAATCTACGCTGAAAAGAAGACTAAACAGCTAGCGGACTTAAAGGAGTTTTGATATGGGAAGGGGGTAACAGTGTTGGGAAAATGTGTAAACTACTGTGCTAAAGGGTGAGGGATATAATACAGCTGCTTTAAAATCTACATTCACTACATAACTACTTCTAAAGTCTATAAAAATTAAAAAATCAAAAACCCTAAGGCAACAATAGCTATGTTATTTTAACCTGGGATGAAGCTGCTTGAGCTAAGCACTTAAATAAACAAAATAGTGTCTTTTGCAGCATAACTACTTTCAGAAACAGTGCTAACATTTCTCTATTTCTATCAGATAATCAATAAAAATGCTTTTTCCCCTCACCCATCCTTTTTTTGTTTTTAATGACCGTTTCTGGGCAGAAAGGGGTAGCTTAAAACAATCACTGCTAAAGGAGAGAATTTACAAATCCAGTGTGTTTCCTCTTTCAGAGGAAGACCCATCCAAATGAAAGACTAGGCTTGTCAACGCAAAGTATCTGGTCTCTGAAGTTGTGCGCTTTTAAGGAGGTGCAGGTATGAATGTCTTGGATTATTTTGATACTACTGTAAACTAATAGAATAAATGTATTTGGCAAATCCTTTTGGTATATGAAAACAGGTCTCCCAGTTACTCAAGCCAATGAGTTTTCCTTATGTAATTCTCTAAGCACATAGGCTTCTGCTGCCATGAACTTCCCTACCGGTGGAGAAAAGTGTTTTGAGGATATTTAGAGTCTTGTACACCCCATATTCTTCCTCTTGACAGCTAGACCTCCTTTAAGTCTATTTGTCATAATACACAGAATGAAAACTGTGAGTCTGGAGGAGACTCCATCATGGCCAAGGAAGTAATCAAGAATCAGTCCTTTCTATTAATTCAAGGACAGTGTCTGACCATCAGAATTAGTTTTTGCTCACCAGGGTTTCATCTGTTCTGCACTTCTGTGTCAGACATTCATTTGCAGAGAACAGTTATGAGCATGCTTCATTTACCAGTCATGGCTACCGAGACCACAGAGAAGCTGTGTTAGGTGTGGATACGGAACCTAACTATACAGGAACCAACATCCTTAGGGATCTGTACCTTTCCTTAATTTGAAAAGCTTATTGGAACAGGGGGAAAAAGGCACATATATCTGCAGTGCCAAGTGCCCTTCCTGACAAGTTTGCTTTAAATTGTCAGCAGTGTGCTGTGCCCTGGCAGCCAGGAAGGCCAACCGTGTCCTGGGGCATCAGGCAAAGCATTGCCAAACGGTCGAGGGAGGTGATTGTCCTGCTCTGCTCTGTACTGATGTGACTCTGGGGGATGGTCCTGTAATCCTTGTGTGTCCCTTCCAACTCAGCCTATTCTGTGATTTTGTAATATCAGAACTTTTATTTGTTTCAGTTTTTAAGATAGCATAAACCACAACATTTTCCATGGTACTATTTTCTGTGTGACTTTTTTTCCGACAAATTCAGACTCCATCACATGAAAGTCAAACCCATGATTAATCATGGAGAAATTATAAACAAATTATAAACAGATTTTGTAATATGTGTAATATTACACATATTTAACAAGACAGAGTTTCCCAGTGAAAGTCTATTTTATCAAGGTCTTTCAGGTCCACTTTTAGAAATAAACTGTTCTGGTCTGAGGCCTTTGTATTTTCTATTCCAATGGTCACCTATTGGAATAGATAATTTATAATAAAATCATCTGAGTTCCAGCAGGACAGCATATAGCTTTCTTTTCAGTTATAATGTTTATTGTAAAATATTAATATTAAAATTAGTTATTTTCTACTAATTTTACGGCTCTAAGACATATTGCAATTTTATTCATAATAACCTCAATTACTACTATTTTATGGTCTGAAATAGACTTATCTGAGAATACCCGGGTGACTTAATGTAGAAGTCAAAGTATGGCCAATATGCTCTGCACAAGCTAGTTACTTGGATTGAAAACCAGACTTGGAAATTAATTCATTACATATTTTAGGGGAAAGTGACAATTTACAATGTTTAATATGAATAATGAAACCTTACCAATGGCATGATTTCTTCAGCATTTCCTGTAGTCCCTTCTAGCCAGAAGTCAGTGAGCGCTACAAGCAAATCTGAATGCAGTAGCTGACCTACTGAAAATTCAAAAGGATTAGAGAGTTTAAGGATTGCTACAAAGTTCCTATTAATATTTAACCAACCAACCTGTCTGACTGATAGATACTACTGACACTTTCAGAAATTCATTTATTCAAAGAAACACCATCTCATTATATGAGCTTATCTAATAGACATGTTCTTTCAAGCTGGAATTTTAAACTAAGTAGAAATGCTTTACTGGTTGGAAGACAGCATGTTGTTTACTGGATTTCTCAGCATGAAATTACAAACAAAAGGCATGTCACATTCTTGCATATAGTTACAACAGATTGATTGTGGTTTTGTTTGACTAAACAATGGCTTCACTGAATTTGTGGACAGTTATGCTTGCTTTAGAACCTGGTCCATGAAACATTTGGAATTTGTTATCCAGCAGCAAGCTGTGTCTTTGCAAACATGCCTCTGAATCTTTGCAAACATGCCTCTGAACAGGTTCACTCTCCAGCTTTTATGTGGCAAGCTGAATGAGTCTATGAGTCTGTATAATTTCTTTTCCAGTTAGAGATGTTTGATGTGTATCCTATATATGAGAAGTTCCTAGAGGGAAAAAAAGCCAACATGGATAAAACAAGAAAAAAGTTCTGTAGAGCTGATCTAGTTTCCATCTGTGACCACTGAACCTGTGGTTTTGTGAATCACAGAAGTAGGCATACCTCTTAACCTTTATAAAACTTTTAAAGTCTTCCCCAATGCTCTCAAGGGTGAACTTGGAAGGTATGGCCGAAGTGGAAAGATGATTGAGTATCTCATATGTCTGATGAAATAACTACACGAGAGACATAGGAAAGTGAGAAAAACCAGTTTTATTATTTATTTAATCATATATTCCTTTTTTTTCTTTTTTTTTCCTTCATTTTTTATCATATTTGCTAAAGAAAAGTTAGACTTTCCACTTGAAATGTGGGAAGTCTTTAAAAAGAAGAAAAGGAATACTTTCTCACTGCCTTGTGTCTAAAATATGATTTATTTAAAACACATTCAGTTAAAAGGTCCACTATTTTTAAAGATAAGTGTTCTCACTGTGAGTTGCAATAAAAGGTTTAGATCTAATTCAGACCTGACCTGGAACACACTTTTGTCAGCTAAAGGCCTAAATTTGATTCTATGTTTCCACCTCAGCTGTAGCAGTTCAATGGCTACTTTATCCCTGAAGAAGGCAGATATTGGGGCATTTATTAATAGATAACCCAAGAAGAAATGGAAGAAATTATAGACAACAATCAAATTTAATGAAATTATGATGCTTTAGTTTGCAGTCATACTATGGTATAGTAGTCAGGTGGACAAAGCTCAAACATTTAAAATGCAATAAGGCTATATTATATCACTCATGTACGCTATTTCAAAGTAATTGTATAATGTATTTCCACTTGTGACAAGCATCTGGGACCATAAATATTAACTGAATATATGGTTCCAAAATAAAAAAATTGTTTTTCTTTGAGATAAATTCAGAGAGGATGTGGAATGCTGTTTAAAAGTTAGACTAGAATTTAGCTTTTCAGAAGTGAAATCTGTTTCTGTTTGATAAGCAGACCCATAGCTTTTCTGCAAATACATATAAGTTTAAGGCATCAAAGATCTGGGATCTCTGTTGCTCTATTCATAATAATTTGTGTTTTTCTTTATACACAGTTGAATTCTTAAGTTGAATGTCTGTTTTGTGTTGGTACCTTTATGTTAGTAATTTGCTGTTCCATTTTGGAAAGGAAAGATATTTTACCAATACATATATGGTTTTACAGGGACCATGCTAGACTCTTCATTGATAAAATTTATCCAAAGAATAAAAGAAACCTAAAAACATTTAGAACATATTGAAACAATTTTGATATTAAAGTTTTTAAGAGTGTCTCTTTTATACTGCTTGAAAAAATAAAAATGCATAAATGGTTCTACTAGTATAGACCTGTTTAGAGCATATGCATGTCTCATGGAGAGAGTTTATGCAGAACAGGCAAGGGAGAAAACAGTCTTTTTGACATTAAATGAACTGTTATTTTTATAAATATATACTTGAGCAGTAAAACACTCATTTATGTAGCTAGAGGGTACTTTAAATTCATGTTCTACTCAGCTAAAAGGAAACAAGAATTAGTCCCGTAATACTACAATGCTCTGTCAAGAACATGAAGGACAGTATGAAACTTAAAGTGACTGAAATTTTACATGAAAAAATTACTTTTCAGTCAAAGCAATATTTGGAATCAATTTAAGGGACTAATAGGAATATCTCTCAATAACAGAACAAATGACATTTCTGAAGGGGCATATCTGATCCTTAAAAGGTTAGACTTATCACTCCATGCATCTTGGAGGTCAAAAATTCTTAACTCTTGCTTTGTCAGCAAAATTTTCAAGTCTATTTTTGTCTTCAGCCATATAAGAGGCTCATTCTTTGCAGATGCTGATTTTTTTTTTCTATAAGATGAACATATGAGGGTTCAGAAAGCTTGGGAATATGCCAGCTGAGGAGGGACAAACTCACATGTTTTAACTCCTCACCTCAACAATACAAAGCAAATAAGGTGATTATTCAGTTGCTTTAAACAGACTTTGATTTAAGCCAGTGAAACAAGTGAAATAAAACCAGACAAAAATATCCAAAGAACTACTGGTATTTCTGTCTCCTAAATTTTTGCCATGAATTTTCTTTTTGTTGGAAATTTTTTAGCTTATGCCAAAAATGGCAATTTGTCTTCATTTGACAGCAAGTTTCTGTAAGGTTTTATGGTTTCAACCCGTGTGGATACTTTTTTATGTCCTTGCCCTCCTAGAGTGACTATGAAAGCAATCCATCTTTTTTTTCCCTTGAAATTCAAAGATAATTTTCTTTATTTCACAAGGATTATAGGAAAAAAAACTCCACTAGCTTGTTGTATTTTCCTGTTGCTCATACAAAACTGTTTTGTCAGCAGTCACAGCTATTTCAAAGTTCTGCAGAAATGCAAACCATATTTCATTTTCCTGTCTTGGACTCCTCTCAGTTTTCTATCCATAAAACAATGAGACAGGACAGATGAGAGATTTAAATGGGAAAAAAACAGGTAGCTAGAGGGGTTGTAAAGGGTAGGTGATATGAGTCAATAGTTTACTGACCACACTGTTTTTTGTGCTTCCTATAACATTTTAAAAAGAGATTGGCAAGGTTTAGAAGCTGCAGCAGGAAATACTGTTTTCCACTTCCAAATTGTTTCTCCTCTTACACATTCCTCAAGTACAAGACCTCCTTCACTCCTATAGTCACTTTCCACTGTTCCTCATTTTCTGTAATTAGAGGACTCCTCTAACTCTTCATAAATCCCTTACTCAGACTTATGTGCCTGCAGTAACTCTCAGAGGTGGGAACAGTTCTGGAAACTTGTCAGGCTATATCAGCTCCTAGGATATACTAACCTCTTCTGGTTTAGACAACCATCTAGTAAATCCTTTTTGAATATATACAGCAGTCTTAATTCTGACATTTTAAAGATGAAGTAAATTCTTATTCAAGATCTATGTAGAAAGGGGGAAGTATAAATTCTTCAGCTTAAATCTTGTGGCACTACTGTGCTGAGATCTGAATTAACTGCAGACAAGAACACTACCGAGAGTTTCTGCCAAATATGGAAATAAGTTATTAAAAATAAAGACAGCATTTAGATATAGTGCTAAGCCTGCATTGAGGCATGGCATCTTAATCTGAATTATTGCTGCAAATAAAACAGGAAAGAAGAAAGTTTCATAACCCTTTAATATACCCTCAAACCTTGTCAATACTTCATTCCCTAAGGGTGTTTGTTTCATTTTTGTCCAACCTAATACATGACAGTATAACATTTATTAAAGTTTTAATGGCAGTTTCTCACATTATATATACAGGCTATCTGTATGAGAGATCATAAAGTTGCTGTATAGGCTTTTGCGTTAACTTATTTGATTTTATAAGCACTAAGTTATCCAGAAAGTTTGACTGTTAATGTCAATGAATATAAGAAGAATAACATGATGCATGTAATTCCTCCTGATTTTAGCAGGATTTAGCTACTAAACTATCTTAGTATATTTAGAATTAAACTCCTCTCCATATCTTCATTTGTTTTCATTTCATTTAAAAAGAGCTCAGAAAGGTATTTTCAAAAGGAAGAGCTAAAAGCTAATTTAGAAGCTAATTCTCTAGAAAATTCCTCTTGCCATAATACATGTAACTTTATTCAGAGACTGACTAAAAAGCAATATGGTTCTTGTCTGAACCATATCTCAATCAACAATATTAATTTTATTTCTTTAAGTAATACATTAATGTTTATCATGGAGAAAAAATATTGATTTTTTTCTTGCTTCCTAACTTTAAAAATGGGCATAAAAATGCCATTCATACGTAAGAGTAAATGCATGTGTTTGCCCAATCTTCCAGCACTACTAGTAGAGAGGTGCCTGATGCTTTCATGTGAATCATTCACCTTCGATGTGTTTGCTAATCATCATTACAATTGCTGAAAGGCTTGGGGGAAGAGCTTGCCAACATCTTCCTTTCTTAAAGTGTGTGTTCTTTCTGCAGAACTGTTCAGAAGGTCTGTGGGGGTGGGAAGCAGAGAGAGGGAAACACTATAGCTCTTTTCTACTTGATTTACAAAGAATTTACTTATATTCTTTCATCTCTGTATAAGCTTGTGCAAAAAGATGATCACACAACACTTCACAGAAAACCAACAATTGTAACCACTTATGAGCAGTTATGAACAGTTAAGAGTTTTAGTGTTAGTTTCATTGTATAACCTGTATAACCTTGAAATCTTTATTTAAAGGAGTTCTATTTCCCATAAATGCCTAAAGTATACCTATGCCACCTCATAAAATGATACCTTTTCTCCTTTTATATGGCTGTTGACTATCCAAATACAGAAGATAAAAAATAAGTTGGGGAGTGAATCTCATTCATATTCATGTCTGAATAAAAGTTTGAAAGCCATTTTCTTTGTACTTCACAGAGCACAGTGTCTGCAGAGTGTCATCCTTTCATTCTTTCATGGCAGACTAAAGCTCTGTCTTTTCTTCCTCACTTATGAGCAGAGGCTCCACCTGCCCAGGCATCCCAAGCCACTCTTAAATGGAACTATTCTCTTGGTTGGCTCTATTTGCATCTTTCTCCAGCTCAGTTTTTCATTGTCACTCCTGCTGTGAAGATTTAAGTCTTCACAAATGTTCCCCACACTTGCAGCCTTTTCTACATAGATGTAGAAATAATAATTTGATGAACTCCAAAAACACCAGGATTAGCCATAATACTTTCCATTTAATACCTGACATTTTCTGAAGACATTTGCCTGTTGAGACATTCAGTCATCTGCTGTCGCAGTTTGTAGGTTTCTAATTTGCACATTCATATGATGGAAATAAGCTGTAACTGCTGAGCAGTAGTGACTTCTTTAAAGTAATAGTTGTAATGATGATACTCTGTTTCAGAAACAAAACGAAGTGTTAGTTATCCCCAGCAACTCAAGAGCAAACCTAGAAAGTTTGACATTGTGCATTAGTGCAATGTTAAAATAGTCATTTTCCAACAAGAAACAGGTTCTTTGATATCAGGTATGCATATTGTGATTATGGGTTATGCTAATGCTAAATTGCTGGAATATTTTATCACAATGTCTCAGGATACTGAGATTTTACTATAAAACTTTAAATTTCATCTATCTGTCACACTGTGATGGCGGTTTTTTTGTTGTTTGGTTGGTTGATTTGCGTTGTTTTGGGCTTTTTTTGTGGGTTGTTTGTTTTGTTTTGTTTTTACAGGTTGGGTTTTTTTGTTTGTTTGTTTGGATTTTTTTGGTGTGTGGAGGTTTTTTTGGGGTTTTTCTTCTTAGATAGCTGAATCACAGGTTTGGGAGAAAACACTGTTTGAAATACATTATTACTTTGGTTTGGACAATGTGGCATGGAGAAACGAAGAATAAGTAACATCTCCAAGGGAAAAATAGATAACTTCTTCCTGACTCCAACCAAAATTTTTATTTTTCTCTAGGATTATACTTTTTCTTTAATAATTCTCATTTAGGTTAATATCAGTAGACTCTGATCCACAATTCAAAGTCTCTGTTATGTACTAAGAAAATGCCTAAATAACCCTGTCCCACAGAAATAATACGATGTTACTCAGCAGTTTCTAGGCAAAAATGACAGGAGCATTTAGGATGCTTTGTGAAAAAAAATTGAGTTGTAATGTGTCAAAATATTTTTACTTTGGTAATACAGAAACTTAAAAAATGATTGTTAAAAAGAGAAAATTTCATACCTGAAAGAAGTCAAAGCTCACGTGCCATGTCTTGCGTCTCCCAACAAGAAACACAGTCATAGTGTGACAGCTTGACTATTTGATTACTTGATTCCTCAGTGTCTTTTAATAATGCTCTTGTATTTTATATTGCTGTCTTTTACAAGAACAAGCGTATAAGAAATCCCTTTCAACATTTTCAAGGCATCACACATTAGACTATATGCAAGTAAAATGGCTGCCAAGTATTTGTTATGCAAAAGTTGGTCGGACTCTTTGTAATGTTGTGTTCTGAGCATGTTAGATTTCTCTCACTGAAAATCAGACACAGTGAGTTTCATGCATTCCCAGTGACAACAATCTCTTCAGTACAAATAGCACTGGACTGCAAAGAAAGTGCAATAGTAGCTTTAAGTATTCTCTTTGTCATTTATCAAAAAGCCCTTGAACTTCAAAATACTTTCCTTTCCATTGTCACGTAAATGCTTCATTTTCCTAACTAGAAAAAAAATTAAAAAGCAAAAAAAAATCTTAAAATTTCTTTGAGTTCCAGCAAGTGCAGCAAACAAACTTCAGTGTCAACTTTCTGCTCTCAAATTCATAATTTGAACTGTGTGATCTGTTTGAGGAGCTCTGCAGTATGAACTTAATATCATGTGATGCAATGACAGTGAACCAAAGGGTAGTGCTGAGAATAAACAGCGCACTTCAGTTTCTCAAAATGACATATGCTTGGAGAAAGCAAATGCAAATTTAGTTCAAAACCAGCACCAGCCCTAAGCTTCCCTTTTCAACCACACTTCTGGCCTAGTTCTCTGCAGGAGTGGCTTGCTTCTTCCAAGACATCATTTATCAATTGCCTTCATTTGCTGTTCTCGACACTTCACTTCTCACATGCTGAGTGATCGGTTTATTCCACCGCCTTGAGTGAAGGACTGGTTAGGTTAACAAATGTCTAAACATGGCCATCCTTCACTCAGATTTTTTTTCTCTGCATTTGTGATCAATCTTCACAGTTTCTTGGAAGAGCGCTAACCTAAAGGCCTTTAAAGGATCTAACCATGTCTCTTCTAGAAGATGCAGGGCCTGAAGCAGGGACCTCCTACTTTCCCTCTTGCTGGCTCGCTGGTCTATCTCAAACTCTTGCATCCTTGTCTGGGAAGTCTGCAGCTCTCAACAGCACTCCAAAAGCATGAGGTATTTCTACCAAACTGAACTGCTGTGTGAGGGGGCAGGGAGGAGATCACTTCGTACTAAAATCTTTAACAGAAGTCCAGGGACTTTTCAACAGCTACACCTCTGTGCTTCTTTTTGAGTATGCAGATGAGCTTTTACCACATAACCTTGTAAGAATGACTCAAACCATTAATTTTGTTCCACAAGATGATGAATTCTTATTAGTCAAAAAAGTAAAGAATACTGCTATGCAGCTGAATTTGCTATTGTTTTACTGCCTCACTGGTGAAATATGTTTCCATGCTTACATTCCCCTTACTGAATTTTAAACACACAAAAATTAACCTTTCGTCTGGTGCTACTCTGTGCCAAGAACAGGGGAACTGCTTTAATAGATAAATAATGAATTCCTCAGCAATGAGTGCTAATGAGTGCAAACACATAAAGAAATTAGGTTTAATTAGCACTGTCTACAAGTCATTGCCATTTTTAAGCTCTGTAAAAGATGTACAACTTTAATAATTAGTTTTTGTACTAATAATCTACTGGTGACTGCATTATGTCTCTGTTGGCACTGGGAGGGCTGGCAGCAGAGCACCCTGCTCATGCTGCATCAGCCAGGGCGCAGGTTCGCCTGCATTGTCTCAGGTCAGACAGCACAGAGTAGACTCAAAGTGCTGTATATCACTACATGAGGTATTTGAGCACAAATTCTTTCCTCTCCTCGGTGGACACCAGGCTGTGAAAAATTCTGTGACACCATACGTGTGGGCTGCCCTTTTCATGTGCTTGCCCCAGCACTGACTCAGGCAGCCACACTGATTTCTTGAGGGTAGCGGAGAAGAAAAAGTAAGAAATGGTGATATTATGACTCAAATTCAGGAAAGCAAACAGTCATTGTGACTTAAAACAATCCTGTTCCCCTAGCAATCCACCTTCCTCTTCACCACCAGTCAGGGATGTTTTAGAAAGTAAGGCAGAAGCAGATGTGTTTGCATGCCTTCCTCACTGCAGTTCAGCCTATTGTACTGTTGTGATCCCAGCCCTGCTTGTGGTTAAAGATAAGATGTCAGCTGTTAATATATTTTCACTTTTTCTGTCACTGTTGTGACAGAGGTGTTTGGCAGGAAGGTGGGGTGACAGCAACTTCCTGAATTGCCCTGTCTAAATTCACAGCACATCATGACTGTTATTACTAATAGTATAGAGGGCTTGAGATCACTCAGAAATTCAAAATATTCTGCACAGTGTGTCCAGCTGATTATTTTTCCATCTCTTCCTTCTACTGGCAGTCAGCAATATGTATTGCAACAAGATAAAAATTGTTTGATTTTCTAAACTGTTTAATTTAAACTCTTCAGTTTAAACTGTTAAAATATATTCTCACTCTGCACACATCCTAGTTTTCCCACTGTTTTATTTTGGTGATTGTCATATTCAACAACTTTCTTCTGTACACAGTTTGATGGGGCCAACATAGATATCTGTTTTTGTAATGAGGAGTTTAAGGTAATAGATAAAAATCCAAGTTCATATATCAGATATAGAATTAGTGTGGATTTGTAGGGTCTTTTTATTTTTGTTTGTAGTTTTGTTTGTGTTTTTTTTTTCTTTTGTAGCTGGACATTACCAAGAACTAAACTATAGAAGCAGAAAAGATGAAAAACCAGAAGCTGCAAATGAAAATGACAGGAGGACTTCTAAAGGCTGCCAAAGAAACAGTTGGAGAGAGAAGAAGGGAATGAAAATCAGAAGATAGTGTCATGGGCACCAACAGAGAATATTATTTTAAGAAAGACTGTTTCTGATAGTACTAAGACAGCTGACAGGTCCAGATGGATGAAGCTGAACAGGTTCTGCAGTTTAGTGAAGAGGAATCCATGCAGATTTTAAAAAAAAAAGTCTTTTGATAAGTATGAATTGTATTGGAAAGCACCTAAAATGGAACTGGAAAATAAAGTCTACAGGGAAAGAAACTAGAAATTTACAGGTGAGAGAAAAGAAGATGGGATGACAGCTATAACATAGATAAACTGGAGCTGTGCTAATATGGGTTATTAAAAAGTTTGAAAAATAACTTGTGATGAGGTAAAGACCAGAAAGGATTCAGAGCAGGGATGCAGGAATGGGTTAACCTGTGGTAAGACAAGCTGTTATTGTTATAAAATCTATGACCATCATGAAATGGTCCTTGGAGCAAGACCTTCAGAGTGAAAAACTTACCCATCAATGAATGAGGGAAATACGCATCAGATTTCTAAATAGGTGTGAGTTGGCTTCCTTTTTTCTCATATGTAGTCTGTTTGTCTGCAAGAGATTATGGCAGTGTAGTTTTCTCCTGTTTTGCATTTAGAGCTCAGTATGTCTGTTAATGCATCCATACACAGAAAAGTTACTGAGAAGAGAAAGAGAGAAAATAAGTGAGGATGCAGGGCAGATCAGGAGGGCAACCAGGTCTCTAAGGCAAATAGGAAGGTGAGAAAATAAAGCGAGGTCATTTCAAGGGCTGTGACGAGAGAAAAAAAAAAATAAATGTTGAGGAAAGAAAAGGAAGCCAAGCTGAGGAAACAAAAAAACCCTGCCTAATGTTGGGGATGTGCTTTACAAAAGGAGCTCTGAGGTCAGAGAAGGTGAGTCAGTCCAAGGCAGCAGAGGTGCAGGAGCTTCTGTGTGCTGCCCTGCCAGGCTGAGAGAGCTGTGCAATCCAATGGTCAGCAGGATTGAGAGTGATGGAGTCTGTGATGGAGGCAAACTCCAGTGCATGATTTCAACCTCTGACACTCTAAAGTGTTAAGATTTTATATAGATATTTATATGCATACATTATTATTATTGTGAAGTATTAGACACAGCATTGGGAGATTATAAAGTTCAGTGAATCTCAATTCCAACTTTAGGAAATTAAAATTAAAGGTAAAACACAGTCACATTGAAAATGTAGTAAAAGTTTAGCAATAACCCTTCCTTGACCTTCTGTCCATGTTGCAGTTTATCATCAAAATACTAAACCATGTGTGGAGATAGGTTCAGGCCTTTTATTCTGTGTCCACAGGGTCAAGAGAGAACGAGCATAGGCATGTAATTAGGACAAAATACTTCTCGCTGTGTTTAACTGGAATAAACGGTAAGGCCAGATCTCAAGTCCTCTGTTCAGTTTTGGTCCCTTCACTGCAAGAAGGACATTCAGGTGCTGGAACGTGTGCAAAGGGACTGGAGCACAAATCTTATGAGGAGCAGCTAAGGGAGCTGGGGTTGTATAGCCCAGAGTAAAGAAGGCTTAGGGGGCACCTTGTCATTCTCTACAACCACCTGAAAGGAGGATGTAGTGAGGCGGGTGTCAGTCTCTTTTCCCAGGTAACAAGTGACAGGATGAGAAAATATGGCCTCAAGTTGCATCAGGGGAGGTTTTGATTAGATATTAGGAATTTTTTTTCACAGGAAGGGTTGTAAAGCATTGAAACAGACTGCCAAGGCAAGTGATGGAGTCACCATCCCTGAAAGTATTAAAAAAAAAGTGATTATGGCACTTGAAGACATGGTTTAATGATGAACTTGGTGGTGGTGTTACTTTGATGTTTGGACTTGATGATCTTAAAAGCTCTTTCAAACCTAAAAGATTTTATGATTTCAAAGTGCAGGAGTCCATAGTTCACAAACATCAGCTGAAATCCCCATTACCCTAGAATCATAGAATCATAAAAGGCTTACAGTTGGAAGGGGCGTTAAAGATCATCTAGTTCCAACCCCCTGCCATGGAAAGGGATGCCACTCACTAGATCAGATTTCTCAGGGCTCCATCCAGCCTGGCCTGAAACATTTCCAGGAGTGAGGCAACTACAACTTCTCTGAGCAACCTCTTCCAGTGCTTCACCACCCTCTGAGTAAAGAATTTCTTTCTAACATCTAATCTAAGCCTGTCCTCATTCAGTTTAAAAACATTGCTCCTTTTCCTGACACCATCTGCCTGTATAAAAAGTCCCTCTACCTCCTTTTTATAAGCCCCCTTAAGATACTGGAAGGCAGCAATGAGATCTCCTCAAAGCCTTCTCTTCCCTATGGTGAACGGATGCTGACAAGCAGTACATCTGAATCTGAATACATATGTAAATAAATCAAGGTCCAGGAAAGTAAGGACGTATAGGTTTAGACAGTTTGTATCAGTATTAGCTGATACAAGTATGGTTACTGTATGAAACTTTTGCAGGCGCATCCTTCCTGTTGTCCTGAATGTTTCCAATTGCATGGATAATGTAATGTTTGTTTGCTTAATATATTACATCAAAAAGAGAACAGCTTCTGAAGCAAAGTATTCCTCATTCTTTAGTGTTTTCCTGTTTTTCTGTTACTTTCAGTAACTTGCCTCATTTTTTCTTTTATTTATTGTCATCTCTAAAATTAATTCAGTCCACACTCTGGAATTATTCCAGAGTGATCTATCATTTGCTTTTGTAATTGCTTATATGAACCTATCAAGGATAGCTCAGAAAACATGAACGCATGAGAAAAGACTGTTTTTCAAAGTACTTCAGTTTGTCAAAATATTTGTTTGAAATGTACCAGAAATAAAAATTCTGCAAAAATTCTCTTTTGCATTCACAAATCTTCTGACTTGGTGAAAGTGACAGCAGATCAATAAAGCCAGAGCAACAAACATGGAAACATGCAAAACCAGCCCCAATAACTTCAAATTGCTTTCTTGCACGCGCTTTTTCATGTGTGTAACTTTCTTCTTAGAACAAGCCCAATGTGAATGCAAAAAAAGTCAACGCATTGATTTTCATTCAGACAAAAGCTAACACATCCCATGTCTAACAGGTATCAAAGAGAGAGTCCAGGATTTTTGGCTCATTTTATTGTGCTTGATTCGATTTAGATAATATTTTGGTTTAAATTAGTTACTGGGATAGCTTGCCAAATACTTGCTTTACAGACCCAGGATGTCAGGACCTCAACACAGCAGAAATATCCTTTAATAATGTCTTCACATCTATAAATAAAAAACGTTTTGTCATGATTTACAGAATTAGAATACTTCAGTGAGGTTTTGGATTGCTAATTTTAGTTATAGTTTATATTTATGGTTAAATTCACTCCCAAATTTATCCTGAACTTTCATTCATTTTCTAAATTAATGATTTTACACTTGCCCTCTCATAGGTGGCAGTGCAAAGCAAGGCTTGCACATTGTGTGATACTGTAATTATTATTGTAATTAATCTTTGTTACAAGAAAAAAAGGAACAAATTTGAAATTAAATGCACATCCTTAATCCTGATTTTCTTAACTTTTGACTGCCTGTTTTTGCACGCTAATTCCTCTGTTAGATAATGCAATGCACACACATAGGACAGATATTTCCATTTAGTTGGTTTCCTTGGAGAATATAATAATTTAATGCACTCTATAGGAGGAAATACTGGAAATACAATCACAAGAAAAAAACAAGGAAGTTTTGTAATTTTGAATGACATCCACAATGAGCATGTTGTTGAAAACACATTGAATAGTCCCATATTTTTGACACAGAAACATTCAGCGAGAAGCATTACGCAAATTATTTTTCCAGCATTTATGTATGCAAAATATCATAACTCAAGCACAAGTCACTGCCAGACAATCAAGAGAATAAAAAATACATTAAAGAAATGCCATATGTAAATAAAGCAGATTGTCTGTCGTTTTTAATGCTGTGTTGAGAATAAAAGGAACATTCGTTCTTGTATTGCTCACTGTATCCAATGTCATTTAAATGTGACTGAGATTTCTTAGCATGTGACACACGTCTTCATGTTATATACTTCAAAGTGAACATTGAACTAGACATTTTACAAAAGTTAGGACAGATTTTCGTTAGTCAAAAACTGTAAATTCTGAAAAGCTGATAATCAGTTAAAGCGAGAAACTTTATAATTGCTGATGGTGTTAATAACAACAGACTCAAATTATTCTTGAAAGAAAATAGCAGTGGCTGATAAGATAGTTAAGATCAGGGTGCATTCAGTTTTCAAAAATTGTAACTATAATTAGTCTGCTAATCCTGGACTGCTGAATCTGATAAGGATATACAGATGTTATAGCCTATCATCTACAGCAGCTGCACAATATATATTATTTTGAGCAGTTTAAAATTTGCCCTTATGTATACTGGATTTTCATTAAAATATTGATATGACAAAAATTCCTGTGTGAACCCAGAGCTGAACTCAGTCTTATACCAAGCCAAGACTGGCTTCATGTGGCTTCATGTGACTTCAAGGGAATCAAACACATATATACGTATCAAATATTACAATCAGTATCAAGGCTTACAAAAATGCATGAAATATAGATCAATAAAACAGGATCTTTGAACTTTGAAGGTTATAGATGGTATATAAGTTATAGCTATCAAATACATACATATACATATATGTGTATATATATACATATATGTATATATATATAATTTAAGGAATTTTAATATACTTTTATATTACTGACTTTACCAATTGTGGTAAGCCCAGTAGATGTTTAGCACTAGAGACTTTAGGGAACTGATTGTTCCACCTATGTCAATTCTAAACTAACAACTGTGTTGATTCTAACTATTTATTCATACTTTTAATTGGCAAATAGGCTCATTCCCTCTCTGTCCTTCTTCCTGGAAGTAAAGAAAATTTTTTTCTCTTTTCTAAAATGGTATCAGCAGAAGCTGAGTAGGAGGACAGAATGTCTAGATCATTTCGATTTTACTTTTTTATCTTTCCTTTGATTTTTAGCCTGATTTTGCAACCTTTAATCACATGAGAAATATTGATTGCAAGATAATATTAAGACAACTTCAGATGGTATCCATATGAGTACTTCATATTGAATTCTTCCTTTAATCTTTCAAATAAAATTAAATCTAGAAATATCATGTGTTGAACAGCAATTCTTTCCTGAAGTTTCTCTCTCTGTTTCCTCTATCAAGATGTGTTTTGCTTAGGCAACTACTTTGTTTATTTGTCTCATACTGAGTAATATCGCTAATAGCTATTACATACATTGTGCCAACAAGCAGTTCAGAAAATGAAATATTCATTTAAAATGCACATAACTTAGCATTGGTAGCTCAGAAGCAGCAGCAGCAAGCACAGACACAGTGCTTGATTTAATCAGAATTATACCCTTTGGGGTTTGTACGTGCTCCTGGAATTATAGGAATGTCTTTACTGTTTCATCCCAAATATCAAAGTTAAATGTGAAATCTTACTGCCTTTTCTATTACAAGAGGCAAATTTTTATGAACTTTGTTACATATTTTGCTTTATTTTTCAAGTATTCCAGTTTACCATAGACTGATGCCAAGGTAACACTAAGCTGATAAACCACACACTTCTTTCACCTGTGTGACAAACTTAGACAAAAAATTGGTATTTCTCTATTACCACAGATGGTAACTAGCACATTGAACATTGATTTTAAGAAAGTGTCCTGGGTTGATCCTTCTGGATGCCAGGTACCCACTAAAGCCACTCTCTCCCTCTCCCTCTGCAACTGGACGGAGGACAGAATAAAAACCAGCTAAGGATTCATGAGTAGAGATAACACCTGGGAGAGGTCAGTTACTGATTACCTCCACAGGCAAAACAGACTCAAAGTGGGGATATTACTTAAATTTATTACTAACAGGATAAGCACAAAAGAGTGAGAAATAATCTTAAAAACACATTCCCCCCACCCCTCCTTCCTTCCATGTTCTTCCTCCTCCCCCCCAGCAGTGCAGGGCAACAGGGAATGGGGGCTGCGGTCAGTTGTTTCTGCTGCTGCTCAGAGAGAGGAGTTCTTCCCCTGCTGCTGTGGAGTCCCTCCCACAGGAGACAGTCCTTGATGCACTTCTCCAACGTGAATCTATCCCTCGGGCAACAGTTCTTCCCAAACTGCTGTCCCGTGGGGTACAGTCCTTCACGAATGAGCTGCACCAACGTGGGTCCCCCAGAGGGGCCACAAGTCCTACACGGGAAATACCTGCTCCAACGTGAGCTTCCCTCTCCACAAGCTGCAGGTTTCCGGCAGGACCCTGCTCCATCTTGGGCTTCCCACAGGGTCGCAGCCTCCTTCATGCATCCACCTGCTCCAGCATGGGCTCCTCCATGGGCTGCAGGTGGGTCTCTGCACCCCGATGGTCCTCCATGGGCTGCAGGGGCACAGCTGCTCCACCATGGTCTGCACCACGGGCTGCAGGGGCCACAGCTCCAGCACCTGGAGCACCTCCTGCCCCTCCTTCTGCACTGACCTTGGTGTCTACATTGTTGGTCACATGTTCTGTCTGCTCTTCCCTGGCTGGAATTCTTCCTGGGCAATATCTTTCTGTTCTTGAATATGTTATCACAGAGGCATTACTATTACTCCTAATTGGCTAGGCTTTGGCCAGCAGCAGGAAGTCCATCCTGTAGTCAGCTGGCCTTGGCTCCACCAGACAGCGGAAGCTTCTAGCAGTTTCTAACAGAAGCCACCCCTGTAGCTCCCCCCCACTACCAAAACCCAGCCACAGAAACCCATTCCAAAAGGAATCCTTAAATTTTAGATAATATCAGTGTACCCACCTTCCTTTCTGATTTTAAAAATTACCATGCTAAGCAATAACCAGTGTTCCCTCCCTCTTCCCAGGTTCACAAATATCTCCAAGAAACTGTGCTGATTCCCTATCTCCATGGTTTGTTCAGCTAGGATTTTTATTCACATACTTTAATAGTAACAGTATGAAGAAGGGAATTCTTCCTTCAAGATAGAAAGATCCTACTACTGTCATGGGGATGTGAGCATCTACTTTACTGGGTGTGATGCTGGGGTCCTCTCTATTGAGAAGCAGAAGGACTGTTTCACAGAAAGGTGACACTGGCAGCTTTTAAGGACTGTGATTCCTCTCCCTGACAAGGAGCCCTCTAAATGTCTGACTGACCATGACCCTAAAATATAGCAATGTTATTTGTGCTTGCTATTTGGTTGAGTATTATATGGCACGCAAAAGTACAAATAGGTTTGAAGTTATTTAAGCTGCATCTCTAAAGCCTATAGAGCAAAGTTTACTCCAGTTGATCAGGCATTCTGGCTCCAGATATATGATCTCAACACTACAACCATTTTTGTTTTCAGAACTCATAAAAAGAAATGCAGAGATTTTATCAAAACAGAACTTAATTCACATTCAGATATTGTGGTATAGCTAATGACAGCTGTCTCCACACATACAATGATGACAGGGCTAAAAAGTTGCAAGCAAAATTGAAGTTCCAAATATTTTTCTCTGCTATGCCCTTTTCATTTATATAGACATCAAGACATCAGGGACCCTGGAAAAGGGTGTTCTAGTGCATGCAGGCTCCAATTAAAAAAAAGGGAAAAAATAATTCTACAGAAATTTTCTGTGACAAATCAAAAAACTGCTACTAGGATTTTAAACAGCTATGTAAAAACAGGTTTGAGAAACCTGTTGGTCAAGAGGAAGTCTTGACATGTCAGAATGTTGCTAGAAATCTGTGGTCCAAAGCAAACTGTTCTTTCTATATTTGTTGACATCTTCATTCTATGGCATTCTATGTTAATGATACAGTCATTGAGATAAATAATAATAGTATTATCTGAAATAATAATAGTAATATATGAAATAAGTTTTGCAAATTTAGGAAGATTTTTATTTATTGAAAAATTTCACGTTCCACTGATTATTTCCCATTTGAAATTATTTGAAATGGCACTTTGCATGCTGCCTTTTTTACTTGTAAGGTGGAGGAGAATAGTGAAAGGACAACAAAGTTTTGTCATTCTTTTGAGTTACCCCAGGCTAAATTTTGAATCATCCACTCTCAGTTCTGTTTTGAAATTATATAAAAATTTTATGAAAAATGTAAGTGGTGTATAACCTGTGCTTGAAATGATGTTAAACATACTTTTCTTTGAAATAAGAGTTCAAATAATGACGTAGTACTACATATATAGACAACTCAAACACTATTTTAGGGAAGAGACAACTAGGCTGGGTATATCTCATCCAATATCCTTGGATGAGATATATTCAGAGTTGTTAAGTGGGAAGCAGCTGACTTAGTCAAGAAATCACCTTACCTGACAACTTTCAGAAAGGATCAACTATCAAAATATGTTTCTTATTTTTTCCTTGTTGGCCACCAAAAACCACAACAGCAGACAGGATAACACATCAAATGGTCTGAACAAGTATGGTTGTTCTCACACTATGTTCTTCTCACCTCACAGAAACATTATTTCAAACTTGTACAAGCCTAGAAAGGTTCTGATGGATCATCAGAGTGGAGACCTTGTCATGCAAGAAGGTCATTAACTACAGATATAACCAAGATATAAATAGGTATAGAAATATGGAGGCTTAATGCCCTAGTGAAATTAAAACTAAGAGGAACAATCCTATTGTTTATAAATATGTGTGTACATCTCAGGGAAGAAAAAGTGTCTGCTGCATCCCTGGAGGACCAAGCTGGTCTAAAGAACCATATAAATTAAAGGATAACACTGGAACAAGTTGGTATGATCACAAAAAAGTGGAATTTCTAATCACCAAAATAAATTGTGGAAAAATCTTTCTTACAGGAGAGAAGCAAAAACCTCAATGGATTTTTGAGAAGGAGTTTTGCAAATAGCATTACCTGACAAGGTGTCAGTGACAGCATAGGTCTGAATATGGCTGCTCAAACAAAATCCTTAAGTTTGTATGCTTCTATGAATATTATATAAAATAAGAACGTTCCAGGAACAGTCTTTGTGCCAATAATGACAGTACTTCCATACGATATCCTGAAGGAATGACCAGGAGGTTTGTTGCAGAAGTGAAGCCCTGAATACAAATACCAATGAAGATATGCCTTTAGTTTATTGAAGTTTAAGATACTGAAAATAAGTTCCTAAGAAACTGGCAGAGTTGTATGAAAGGTAATCAGTTGCTGCTTATCTTTTTGATCATGCAGAGTCTTTTCCCCTGGCTTCACTTCTCCATCAGGGCCAAGAAGTCTGAGGGACCTGCAGGCTGTGGGGAAGCAATGCTTGCTGCACCCTGGTTCCAGAAACTGGGACATACCCACTACATGTAACAAGGCAGTCCTATTGCAATGTAGAGTCAGCAACCAGAATCTCAAATGAAATATGTTTGCAGCTCATTACCCCAACTTCATCAACTTTGCTTAGGACTTTAGTACTTTCAGTTCCTGTACACGAGTCATCACCAGCAGTTCTGGGGTCTCAGAAGGATTTTGTTTTGCTTGATGTCTGTTGGTCACTAGGCAGGAATGTAGTAACTGATCCTTGAGGATCCTGTGGTGGCTCAGCCGTTGCACTGAGTGGGATACTAACCTAGGAGTTAGATTATCCTCTGTTGGGAGTGGGATGTCCAAAGCTGATGCACCCATATTACCTTCTCTTTCTTTCAGTCTCTGTACCAAGTCTTGATGTTTTCTTCATAAATTTTCTAACAATCTTTCTACTGAAATGAAAATGAGGTTAGAAAACTTGAGGATATCTTCTTGTGGTAGCTTTGCCATAGCTGCAGCTCTTTTAATGAATAACAAACCCTCTCTGGTTTTCTTATTTAGAAGAAGAAAATATGCTTCTACACTTGCTATTTTTCTGTTTAAATGTCATGTTTAGTGTCACAGTGTTGTGGCAAAAAAAGATTTTTGGTCACCAATGATGTAGACATTTTTACAGAGAGGTTTTTCAGAATACGCAGACAGATGGTCATTACGGAACTCAAAGAAAACTGAAAGAAACTCAAGGAAAAAGCCTAGATTCACCTGTAGTAGCTTTATCCCTTAGCACCCTATGCAAAGGTGACTTCTTATAGCCCTGGACACCAGAGTTATTACTTTTGCCAAATGAACTTCAGCTTATGTTACTCCCACAAGCAATGCCCCATCTGCAGTCCTGCCGCAGTCTGACTCATTGTCTTCTGCTTTCAGTTAATTTAGTCAATTCTTTCACTTACATCACAGGCAAATGTCAGGCAGTGTTTCTTCTACTTTTACTGTACTGATTGCTCTCTCTCTTTTGCTTAAGGAGTCCTCCTTGTTCACTGTAATAGATTATATCCTTTCTGATGAGTTTTCCTATTTTTATTAGTGAATGGAGTGGTCTTAGCTTGTCATTAATGGTATTATCAGTGGGGGCTGTGAAAATACAAATTTTTCATTTTCACTCTAATACCAAAACAACTATTAAAAGCCCTCAGAAAAACAATCCAGTCAAAAGATATTTTGCTAATTTCTTCTTTTTGAAGGAAGGCCATGAATTCTGGCACTTAATTAAATGTGAAGTGTGCTATTTAATTTGAAAAGGAATATTTTCTTAAAAGTGTCAAAAAATAAAAGCAAAGAAAATGGGTTTTGATTTGCCAGACTTCTAGAGGAAGTGGCAGTTATGATTCTCCTTGTTCTAACCATTTAAACCATCACATTATTTCTGGGAAACTCAGGTACAAAAATGTTGTGTCATTACCTAAATATCTTAACGATATCCTAAAGACTCTTCTAAAATAACCTATGTGGTTCTTTCTGTTGAAACTACTCCACTTTGAATAGACCACAAAATGTGTAATGTAAAAGGGGAAATTTCAGTTTAATGAGTAGGAGTATAATGAACATAATTTTGGTCTGTGCTTCAATATTTCTATCTGATGTCTGTATGTAAGTGTATGTATGTATATGTGTATACATGTCTATATGTATATGCATGTACATATATATGCAGACAATATACCTACAAATGCATATTGGAATATGTAAAAAAACCACCCTAACTTACATGTAGAAACACAAAAATACACCTATGCATACACATAAACTTTTAGTTTTTATATATTGTATGATAAATAATGTTTCATGATTGCTTATGTGAAGTCAGATCAGGAAGGTTAATCAAATTCTTCTCCCCAGTGCAGCATTGCTAGAGCCACAGGAGTGTTATTCAAACCCCTTGCCAAGGTGGGAGCTAACATCCACACTCAGTCTTGGTGCTCTGACAAGGTACCACTTCTAAAACTGCAAAGAGTCACTCTTCTGTTTTGTGAAGTCAGCAAAAATATTTTCAAATAAAGTCGTGGAGTAATTTAACCTGAGTTTGCCAATAGGCAGCCCAATACTGCTGGACCAGAGCATTGTCATTTACTTAAGGAAGGACCAAGAAGAGCTGACATGTTTTTTGTATTCTTTTTCATTTCATCTTATCCATATTATTTTGGAGCCCATTGTCACTCCATCTGTAGTTGACCTCTAAACTTGAGCCCTGATTATTCCTATTGCAATCGATGTTTAAAAATCTTCTATGATGGATAAACCTTACTACCAACCATTTCTCTTTGCACTGTTTAGCATTGTCTGAGTGGATACTCCTGAATTGTTTTCAGAAATTTTGTCCTCTCCTCTGTCTTTAAAACATCATGATTTCTTTGGTAAATGCTCATTTTATCCTCTTCTAGTAATAAAAGTATTTACTAAAACATAGGGGAAAAGGCTTATTTTTTATTTGCCTGAATAAGAACAATTTCTTCAAATATGAGGTATTACAAAAGCTCACTGACACTAAAAATGAATCATTAGTTAGGTCATCATCACATCATTCCTCCAAATATTTTTTTTCTCCTTTCATAGACAATCTCTAGGCTTAAGTGCATAAGTATGACTGATGCCTCTCACGCAGTGAGAATTAAGGGAATAGGATTAATAGTTTTAGTTACCAAACCAATGCAGTTCAGTGCAATTTACCAGTGTAGCTACATAAAATATTAAATTTATTATGCAGACTGAGAAATCTAAAAAACGGAGTTTGTAGTAACATCTAGAAGTCATATAACTTGTAATACACACGTAACTGTGCATTCATACAACTTCAGTGACAAACAACTCCAAAAATGAGCTGTACTCCTCCATAGCACCAAGTGATAGTTCTTTGACTAACAAGTCAGTTCAAAGAGAAGTCTGTTTACAATGTTATCTTTTTGGAGAAGGAATTGTAATTAATTATATTAGGAATGTAAACATCATGAAAACAGAATTTGCTCTGAATGAAATGACTACTGTGACGCGGAATCCAGCCATGGCTTTGAGATGGTAAGCAGGAGCACTGTGAACTTACCATAGGTGCAATGCCTGATAAATTTCCCAGCATATCAGACTTGAACTATATGCTCTGAGAATGGTGCTGTGCAATTTGAAAGTTCTGGGTTCAGTTTCTGGCTCTGCTACAGATTTCCTCTAGGCAAGTCACTTGCATCTTGCTGTGCCTCAGTTGTCCATCTGTAAAAGGGAGATAATGATTCCCTGCCTTGCAAAGGGTTTGTGGAGATCAGTTCATTAATGTTTGAAAGGCGGAGTTTTGGAGAGCATATCGCTGTCAAGCAGGTTTGGAATACAGCCTCAGCAATACTCCCTGAAGCTCGTGAAGCATGCTCTTTTGGGAACATACATTTTGTTTTCTCTTCCCAAGGACAGTGAATGGCTGCAGCTCTCCCACTTCACACAGTGCACAGGCTGGGGAGAGCCTGCAGTAAAGGAAACTGCCTGAACATCCATTTGAAGACTCAATTTTCTGGTTTTCTTACTCTTGTCTCTAACTGGGTTATGGTCTGATTTTACTATTGAGTCTATTTGATACACGCAATTGTCTGACATGATGAGAGGTTTATCTGCTTTTTACTGACCTCTCCCTATCCATTGCAGAATGCAGCAACTGTTGCTTGCTCAATAAACAACAAAAAAAACCCCGGAAACTATTCTCTTCCTCCTTGCGGTGCCATTATTCAAACAATATGTAATTGACAGTATTTTTTAAAATCTGCAAAACTGGAGAAATACAAGATTTAACGTAATTGCTACATTATCCAGGCCTGACAGCTCTCATATACCCTACATTCGAAAAGGGATGACCCAGGAAAATGTCATCTCTGTTATCTATCAGAGTTAAATTTCCAAACCCTCCCTCTGTAAGTTTAAGTCTTTTGACCTCAAAAGCAGCCAAGAGGAGGTGGAAAATCCATCCAGAGTCAGTGAGGGGGCACTAGGCCATGGACACTTGCAATGCTTTACCCCAGAGACATTATACTAAGTAGTAGTCATAAATCGTTTATGAATAATCTTCAGCAGAAAATGATCAATGGTAGAAAGAGTAGTCTGCAGCAACTGTGCTATTTTAGACAAAGAAAAAATTCAGCTTTACAGTCTCTCTGATGAAACTTGCTGCAACCTTTTAGGGGTGAACAGTTTCATCTGAAAATATTGTGAGAAGGCAGCACTGAAGCAGAGAAATTTAAAACCATTTGAATTCATGTGACAGTCACTGTTTCCTCAGTAAAATCAGCTGCAGGAAAAATTCGTGCCTTTCTTACACAGAATGGTCCCACTCCACGTGATGATCATCCTGCACATATAGTCTTTCAGTGCAGTATTTCTTCAAGCTTCCAACTTAAATAGTTTAAAAAAAAAGTCAGGTGAGTCAAAAGACAAAAGTAAACTGAACACATCTTGACTGAGGTGTTAATTAGCTAGAAGGAAAAATTGCTAGTAGCATGTTGACGGCATGTGGGTGGCTTCAATGATAGTTGGCAGCTTCTCTGACAATATTACCCATTTTCCCCTCTAAAAGATGTCCCCGAATATCTATTTGTGGAAGGGTATAGATTTGCAAATATTGCTTCTGTCATTCATAGAAAAATTAATTTAAGGAAACGTAAGAAGAAAAATTCATAGTTTTAGAACCTAATTGCTTTCAGTAAAAAAGTCTTCATAATTGGTTCTACTATATAATCATGTTTATTTGAGAACAACTTCTATTTATTTCATTAATCACCTAGCAGAGAAATAAAATCTTGCAAATCACCAGTCTCCTGATATTGAAAATGCAGCTCTTTTGCATATGATTCTTGCACCCCACTCTTTATTAATAAAATATCGGAGTTCCTTCTACTCATATTAAATAACAAATTAGCATCTATCAGCTGCAGTTCTTTCTTTCTCTCTTTTCCCCTTTAACTTTAAAGTTTCTCTAAAATGGTTTAATTGAGAGCAGTGGAAATAGTTGCAGAATGAATCACAGAATCACAGAATCATGGAATGGGAAGGGATCACAGTAGGTCATCTGGTTCAAACTCCCTGCTCAAGCAGGGTCATCTTTGAACACATTGCACAGGATTGCGTCCAGATAGTTCTTGAATATCTCCATTGAGGGAGACTCTACAACCTCCCTGGGCAATCTGTTCCAGTACTCAGTCACTCGCACGGTAAAGAAGTTGTTCCTCAAATTCAGGTGGAACTTCTTGTGCATCAGTTTATGTCCGTTGCTTCTTGTCCCATTGGGTGGTACCACCACAAAGAGCCATCTTTTTGTCACCCCACCTTTAGATACTTATAGACACTAGTCGTCTCGAGGTTGAACAGGCCCAGCTCCCTCAGCCTTTCCTCACAAGGGAAATGCTCCAGTTCCTTGATCAGCTTTGCAGCTCTCCACTGGACCTGTCCCAGGAGCTCCATGTCTCTCTTGTACTGAAAAGCCCAAAACTGGACACAGCACTCCAGATGTGGCCTTACCAGGGCTGAGCAGAGAGGCAGGATCACCTCCCTCAACCTGCTGGCAATGCTCTTCCTAGTTCAGCCCAGGATATCACTGGCCTTTGTGGCCACAAGGGCACACTGCTGGCTCATGGGTGAGGTACAATTCAATGTGATGTGAGAACTGGGGTTGATATAATAAGGGATGAGAGCAATAAAATGAGAAGAACAAGTGACTTTACCAATCTGTACACTAGAGTGCAAAAAGCTGGATTCCCTTCCCTTCTCTCTTTTATGCAGCCGTTAATCAAGCTATGTAAAAGCAAACACAATGAAAGCAAGTTGGATTAGATGGCAATAATGCAGTATGGTATCCTTACCCTGCAGCCTGACTTCTGTTCAACACACCACATGACCGTAGACTGTGGTGTGGGAGACAGGCAAGATCTATAAGTTGTTCATGTACTTAGGAAAAAAGAACAAAGGCCATGATGTTATATTGTTTAGGCTTTCCAGTATTCCTGGAGTGATAGTCTGTGCTCCATAAAAGCACTGGCTGGCACAGTATGTGACCACATGCTTAGTCTTTTGTGCTGTGCATATACCCTTCTGTGTTCAGAATTGTTGGTGATTACTCTTTTGTAAGTAAAAAAAAATGGATTGGCTGTTATTAGGTTTTTACACAAAATGTGTTAAGAGATTATGATGAAAAGCTGGGTTTAGATATAACAAAAGGAGTGTATTTGGCCTCTATCTATCTATATATATACACATATGTATATGTATATTTTCCAAATGTATGACTCCATAGAAAATATCAATTACTTATTCAAAGATGAAAAGAGTGGATCATAACAGGCACAGAATATCCTGCAGCATGGCAAGGAGTCTGAAGTAAGGCCCTAATAAAGGAAAGCAGGGTGGAATTTCATCCTTGGTACTTGCCCATCAAATTATTTCTTTAAAACTGCACCTGATAACTGTCAGGATGTTTAATGTTAGCTCATCAAGAGAAATTATTTATTTTTTCTTCCAGTAGTCATTGCAGTTCCCTATAAAGCCCTATCCTGCTGTAAGTAAGTGAAGCTGCTTGTACTTAGGTCTTGGGCACCTAAAGAAGTGTAATAGGACTCTTCTGAGTAATTTTTGACAGTTTATGAATTTATCCACATTATAAAGGTCATTTTGCTCTGTGAATAACATCTCAGCATGTACACCTTTAGATAGAACTTCCACTTGGCAGGAAGAAATAGCAGAAATCACAGATGAGAGGAACTATTTCAGAAGGGTGATACTGAGGGCAGGGGTTGGGGCTTCTCCTGAGGTCTAGTCACAAACAGAGGGTCCAGGGGGATCCACTCTTTGTGTTGGTGGGCTGCTTCTGTGACATTGAGGTCGATGGACTGTTTTCACAGAAACCCACCTTAGTTGACGAGGAGGGGAAAACCTTGCTGCAAGCAAGTAGATGGGAAACTGGTTGGTCTTTCAGTGATAATCTGCCCCAGACGTGTATGAGTAAGTTACTGTGTGAGCAAAAAGGCACAGAGATATTTGTTGCCAGCTGGACTCCAGTGTTGCTGTGTATTTGAGGGGCCAGGTGGTTCCAGTGGTGCAGCAGCTTTTGTCCCACAGGGTAGGTGTTGCTGGGCAGGGAGATTGTGGGCAGTAGTGCCTTGGCCAAGGGATTGTTCAGGCTTCATGGTTCCCCATGGGTGGCATCAAGATTCAATGCACCCATTTCAGTCTCTGTCACACTTGCTTGTCTCAGGACTAAGGTTTTCAGTGGAGGTCCAACCATGGATTTCTGAGGTTTCTCCAAGCCCCTGAGAAGGAAGGAACTGGACTTACTGCTGATTTTGAGATTCACAGAACACTATCCTGAAGTTGCATCTGTTAACAGACATCTCAAATGCAGCAGTAACCTAATATTGAAGGGAAGAAATAGGAATTCCTGGTAGTGAGAGAAGCAATATGCATTGAGTAAAATGGTTTACCACTCAGAAATGGGCCAAAAAGAAATAACAGCAATCAGATGTAAGAAGACTACTCTGATGAACATTCCTCAGGCTAAATGATCCCATTTGCCACAGAGAATTTTTTCCTTCATAAAAATGGTTTCTTGGCAAAAAATCCTTCTGCATGGTTAAGGTATAAATAATTGCAACTAATGCTCAATTATTATATGTGCAATAGAAGATATTAAATAATAGAAATTTAGTATTTATATAAATATTAAACATACCACATGACCTAATAGTCATGTGTGTTAAAGTAATTCTTTCAAGCATGGGTTTGTATGACCTTAGACTGTGAGATCCATGTGAATTTTCTTTGGAATTTTTGTTAGATGTATACTGCAAGAAAGTATGACATTAACCTGTTTTCAGACAACAGAAATTTCTATACATTTAATACCATACCTTGCTACTCTTAAAAAATAATAAAATTTGTTTCTATCTTACCAAGTGATATGTTCTTTTGATATCAATCATCTGTAAAGCCTATAACTGGACCTAGAGTCCATATTCCCAAGATTCATGCAGCTTCTCAAATAGAAAGAGTTGTGGAGTTGGACATATTTTGACTTAATGTAAAAAGCAATACAAATTTAGAGGGAAGTGCAGACAATTGGCTCAAAGCTAGCAGTATAGGGAAGTTGAAATTCCCACCTCTATGAGGTGGGAGTACAAGAGGTCATTATTTAAAATCATTCAGGGAACAGAAGAACAACCCTTACCCTGACTGTGAGCAACCATGCAAATAAATAGGCCTTTGTTTCCAACTGTGGAAACAGGCTTATCTTTTCACAAACTCCCTGGATATTCATCTCTCTCTGTCTATGACTCCTTCTTTATAGAGATCCTATATTTATAGATATTAAAAAATTTTAATCATGTAGTGAGGAAGACTAGCTCATGCTGCCTGATTTAAGTAACCTGTCACACTACATGGAAAAAGTCAAAGTAGCTCCCTGAAGCCTGTTTTTCAAAGCCATTCATAGATTCTAGTTTTCAAGCCATGAGCCAAGCATGGAATAGCAAAACATATTGAAAATTTTGGAGATTTATCTGGAATGAAAAGGGAAGAAATGTTTACCTGGCAAGTTAAGATGAAAATTTGTAAATATGAGAGTACTTTCCTAACCCTGTGCTGACCACCAGCAAATAAAGGTACTTAGAGTGCAGCAGTCATGGGGGCAATTAGCTATGCAGTTATGAATTAATTAAATCTTTCACTGTTACTTTTGCTGACTAAATGAACATATTAGCAAAACATACTGGTACTTCCCAATGTCCTTGGGTTGGAATTTGGGAAATCTTTATTCTTGCATTAGAGTAATTTTGTTTCAAACATGTTCTTATCCCTGCAAAAGGTGAATTACAGCCACTCTGAAGGGACTGAGTTCCGCTCAGGGCAAAGCATATAACTGGATGTCCTATGTTACAGAGTAGCTTGTATTAAGTTACCTAATGGGCCATCAAGTAGGCTTTTAATCTCTTTGTGCTATCTCTAGAAATGAGGATTAAGTAAAAATATTCTGTGCCTACTTTACCCTGCCAACACTTTCACTTGGTACAGAATAACACACTGATAGTTTTATTTTATACTACTATTGTACTAATTGTTACTAACCCTAGTTAGTGCATATTACTGATTAGTATAGAAGTTTGTGATACAAGCTCAGTTGTCGTGTGACACCCACCAAAACATATTTTTACAGAACTATAACAACTGAGCCAATTGCCTAGATCAGTCAATAAATTATATTGCTGTTACAAACTGAACCCCATTTAACCATCACAGTGGATGTTTGAGTGAGGTGCTCCAACTCCTAATTGTGATTGTGATTGCGATTGTAATTGTTTTGACTGAAGACAGATGTTTAACTGTGCAAATGTATGTCAGTCTTTCAGCCTGAATGAAGAGCAGAAGTTTTCAAATAAACTGCAAAGGAGTAAATAAACTCACCTGAATGAAGCTTAAAGAAGAGAGTTTATGATTATGCACTCGAAGTAAATTCCTTGCACAACTTTTCTCTTGGTGCTCTGTTATACTCTGAGTGGGATTAGACGCATTTTAATAAAAAGACTCTTGCCAGGTAGTATGAGATATGTTGTGAAGCAGAGCAAGTTTTTCTTGGGAAGAAAAAGTACCTAAGTACCTATAGGTTTCAGACTGGTTTTTCTTTTTCTTTTTTTTTTTTTTTTTTTGACAGTTTATTTGCTTTTTACGTAGCAATTTTTCTCATGGGAAAGTTTCTTAGACATGTGTCTTTAATAGCCATGTCGCAAACAAGAGAACCTTGAACCTTGAAAATAAAAGGTGAATGCTATCAAGGAAAGGAAATAGAAGAAAATTATTAGCCACATATTAAGAGTGAATGTTTTTTTTAATCTCTGTATCAAATGTAAAATAAAAATTCAATTAAATGAAATTTTTTGTAACTGTTATGAAACCGATTATAAGAGATTAATTTGAATTTTTCAGGGTAATATTGTACTTTCCTTGCAGTAAACACATTTGAAAAGTGGCTTACTGTTTAAAGCAGTGTTCAGATTTTCCCTTGTCAGATGTACAAAAAAGAAGAGCTATAGAGTTAAAAAGTCAGAGGTTACTAGTCATTCTGAATTTCCTCAGTCTCTGTTAGATCAGTAAGAATATTAAAACCATGTGCCTTATGTTCTGTAGCATAGTGAGCCAAAGTTATCACAGATAAAGTATCAAGGTCCACAAGTTCATAAGGGCAGACAGTAGTCTACTATAGCCAAGGATCTAAAAGGCCTAAGTAACACCAATATTATGTTGGGGATGCAAGAACATGGATTACTTCTACAAGAATATTTAATAAAATCTATTTTCTCCTCTGAAGAATTATGTATATCCATTTCTCACATATAGACCACCCTTTAATAAATAGCACTCAAGTACTTAGTCTGTACTGCAGTTCAGACTGCCTTTTGTCTGACAAGACCATAATCTTCAAAGCTATAAGGTTTCTGGACTTACAGAGACAGATGTTTGTGGTAGGGTAAACAAGGACAAAATCATATTATCCTGACAATATTAAAAATGTAGTTGAAGGAGACAACTCTAGAGAAAAATTTTTAAAACCACTTAAACAGTGAAAAGCCTGGAAAGCCAGTGGAAAGCAAGTGATTCAAGCTGTTAACCAAGAGAAAGATTGATAATGAAAAACAGGAGGGGGAAAAGGTTAGGCAAACCTGTGAAGCTTATTAGGTATTTTTTAATAGATTAATTTTTAAACTTTGCATAAAATATGTTGGTTCTGACAATCAAATATATGCTGTGTACATAGAGGGAGATTAGTGGTCCTGGAACTGAAAAGGAAGATATTATTTTCTCATTCGAGTTATCAATACATTACTTTATCTGATTCTCTAACTCTAGGTTAAGTTAGGGAATTCTTTCTTTTTTTTCCTTCTTTTTTTTTCTCTCTTTTTTTTTTTTTAAGCTTTCAGTTTGTTTGCTTTTATATAGAGATGCTATAAAGCCTTCTCAGGATTATTCTCTGAGAAGTTATCATATGAAAACATCCACAGAGTCAGCCCTCAGACATAACAGCTCCAAAACTAATTTGGTTTTCTGCCTGCCTAGGAGTATCCTATTTTCTGATCTGATTAATGAAGAAAAAGACTGAACCTTAAGATTCAGATACCAAAAATTACCGCTATTGTCTATGTTCAAGATCTCACTCTATTTTTCCATGTGGCACTTCAATATTTGGGCTGCTCAATTACACAGGTGAAAGCATAGTGCTTTTTTATTTCCTTTAAAAACACTTCACAGTGTATTTTAATGGACAGAAAAGTCTTACCAGATTGTTGGGTATGCTTGAAGTGACTGGCTGTACTTCTGATGGAAGAGTAAAAGCTGGGTGACTCTTGTGAGCTGCTCTTCAATATGTCAAGTCTTGGTGAACATCCTTGTCCTTACTGAGAGGAGGTGTCAGATCGGAAACAAAGATAAACAATGAAATTGCAAGGTAGGGCTCATCTGTACATTTTACACTCCAAGACCAGTCCTAGTTGAGGAAAAGAGAGAGTCCATTCATGTTCAACCCAGGAAGGGTTGAGGGGGAGGCATAAAAGCTGTTATGAGCCAGTATGAACCAGTACTCACAATTCAATGATGTGCTCAGCCAAAAGACGGTCTTAAGCAGAGCAGTTTAGGCATTCTGACTATTGGATGATGAGTTATCTAGAACTGCTACCCCTGTACATTAAAGAGATTTAACAAGCCCTATTAAAGCTTACTTTTGTCCTTTTCCTCCCCTTCCAATATTCTCAAACTTGCACTCAGTAACTCTTACAGAGACATACTGAAAGAGCTTCCATGTCATAAACAGTGGGATTTCCTCAAAGAAGTGTTAAAGAAACCCAAACCAGGCTGACTGTGCCCCTTCTCAAATATGGATTACAAAGCACAAATGTGAATGGGCCCCATGGTGGTAATGAGACGATTTTGTAGGTATTGTTATGGTCTAACAGAAGCTCTGTTGACACAGCAATTTCTCTTCCACCTGAGTTTACAGAGGATGTCAAAGAGCTGATCTTTCTAGCTGTAAATTCACATTCAAATTACTGGTAAAACACTCCTTTGGGCTTTCAGGGATGCCAGACTATGGATGCAAGTCAGAGACACTGCTGACCTCTGAAGTGCTGCCTCTGACCCTGCACTGCTCCACAGTTTTCTTTCTCTTTTGGTCTTCAAAAATCTGTGAAAGAACTGAACTTGGAAAGGTAGGAAGTCAGTACCAGCAGCACAGGGTGGCTCATGGCTGAACAAGGGATAGAAATTGAAAATGTTACAGTGCAAATCATTAAAGACAGAGTGAAGAAAATGGAGATCAAAATCTTAGAAAGTCTATTCCTTTTCTAGGACACAGACAAAAGATTCTTTCCTTTTAGCTCAAAATCCTTCTGCAGAAATTGAAGAGCAATTCTTATTTAATACAATTGAGACCTGTATCCATCTCCATCGTTGCGAGGTACACCCAGACTAGATCAAGAGAAGTCACCGAGTAGCAACTGAATAATTTGCTTTTTGAAGGTTTTGGACTGTGTCTGAACACTCTCCAGAGATTCTTATGTTTCAGCTACGTCATTAAAAACTTTTTTTTCTATTGAAACCACATCTCTCTCTGAAGTAGTTTTTTGTCCTTTCTTTAAGCCGCAGCCCTACATTTTGTACAATGTGTTTTCTTGCTGCAGAGGGAGATTTCATGATTACAGACAAAGATTAAGCAGCAGGAATGAAGAAATTGAGAAACAAAGATAGTACTGCTATAAACTGACTTCAGTATTACAAATAAAGAAGAGAAATAGCAGAAGAATAAAAATAGGCAGTTACCCGAAATGACATTTATTTCACATATTCTGTTTATTGTGAAGACGTCTTTCAAGCAATAGTAAAATTACTAACATGTCACCACTTCTTACTTACAAGTGTATGAAATATTTTCGATTTTTTGGTAGGGAGATTCCAAAGCTATGTCAAATATTTCAATCTAATTATGGTTAATGTTAAAATTGGCAAGGAAATTTGCACTGAAAAAAATTTATTCATAATTATTTCACAGGATATCAATAACAAAGTTTCTAGTGCAGCCTTTTGTAGAGTTTAATGGAGTGAAAGAGTAGCACAAGATTTGCACATAAGCAAAATACACATGCTCATATTAAACCCTCTGAAATATTTGGCTCTAGATACAAAACTTACTGAGTCCCAATCTAATGCCTGTTTAACCCACAGAATGCATTTGTGCCTATTCAGATGAGAATTTCTATTATGCTGTACTGAGGACAAGAAGATTGCTGACAAAGTCCTATTTGGAAGGCTGTTCACTTTCCTGCATAACATAGGTTTAAATGACCAGACACTAAAGCTAACAAAGAACCCAGTCCCACCCAATGCAGCCATGCCTTTCTGTGAGAGAAAACCTGAATATAAGCAGGCCAAACCTGCCAACTCCTTTTTGTCATTTTGAAATCAGAAAATTTCACAGTCTGCAGCCCAGCCTCTCTTCCCTCAAGGAGAGCAGCCCAAGTGTTTCCTTTGCACAACAAGCACCTAATGATCTCTGTGTTTGTTTCTTCTGCTTTTTATGCCTCTTTACATATCCATCATCCCTCAGCAGTGAAAGTGATGGTGTCCAACGCTAATTATCCAGAAATTTCCACTCTATCAGCTTAATATAACACTGACAACTGGCGAAGGAGCAGAAAAAAACAAACAAATGACAGTTACATAAATATATAATGGGGAAGATTTTAAGCAAGTCATGTTGAGTAAGTCGAAAAATGGTGAGCAGACCATTTTGTATTTACTCAAGGAATATCTGACAATAAAATAAAATGCAGGCAACATGAAAGTCTGATTTTATATATGTGTATATATATATATTTTTATATATATATATTATTTCTGAGAATGTTTCATCCTAATGATCCTGGGAATGTTTTTGAGAGGAAAACACAGAGGATTTCTCAAAAAATATTGGGTTTGATAGCCTCTCTCTTCCCAGATGTGATGTTCTGCTCTCATTCGATGACTTGTGACACCTTCCCTGCACATGATTTTTAATTCATTCAGAGCTGTAATATTTGGTTTACACTGCAAGAGTTTTGACTGAGGTTTTTTTGGTGGGGGGGAGATGGTGGGGAGTGGCTTCTGTAAGAAGGCATTAGGAGCTGCCTCCATGTTGGCCACTGGCAATTTCAAATGGCTCCAAAATAGACCCACCAATGGACACTGGTGAGGCAGTGACTAATGCTAGTGCCAGTACCTCTCTGATAACTTACTTAGGAAATTATAGGGAAGTGCTGCACAGCATCTGAAAGAAAGGAGCGAGAATATATGAGAGAAAAGCTCTGCAGACACCCAGGTCAAAGTAGGAAGAGGTGGAGGAGGGGCTTCTGGCACGGGAGTAGAGATTGCCCTGCAGTCTGTGGAGAAGGCCATGGTGATTCAGGTTGTCTCCCTGCAACCCAGGGAGCTTCAAAATTGATTAGAGCTGTGAGGTATAGGATGAGGGGGAAAGGATGATTTTTTGCTTGGTTGGGATTTTTTTGTTTGTTACTGTATTACAGTTCTGTAAATAACTTTTATCATTCTTAAGGGGAAAAAAAATCCCAGAGCTAGACCCCCCACTCAATCATGCAGACGGCTGAGTAACAGAGGTCAGCTGTGCCTAAGTGTACCCTTCTCTAGGGGCAAACCTTTACTATTACTGGTGTGTCACTTTCTTAATCAAAAGGGCAGAAGAACTGAGCAGTAGCAGATACCACCACGGCCTGTCAAGAGGAAGGATGCAGGAGGTATTACAGTAGTACTTTGAAACTAAAGTATAACAGGTTTTTGAGAAAAATATATGAGCTTTCAATTGTTTTCCATCAGTAACTCAACTTTTTCTACGGAAAGAAAAAAGTATTTTCTGCATCCTTCTAAAGTGAATGTTTACTGTTACAGAGTTATTGTAGGGTTTTAAAATGTATAGCCAGGAACATTTCCCTGTGATTAGCTGAGAATAAGAAGGATAAAAAGAAATTGTCTTGGGACTACTTCAAGTATAATCTGTCACCACCTCACAATGATGAGAGCTAAGTTCCCATTTCTGAAGGTTGTACAAGTGTTGCAAATGTGCTTTCATTTTACCTTATTATAGGAAAAGGGCAGCCAAATTTATCCTTTGGGACTGTGGTATTCAATCCCCTTCTTTTGGTAAAGTTAACACAGACAGCTAAAAGAAAGAGTAAAGGAATGCCTTTTGATAGCAGAGAATATCTTTAGGGATTCTTTTCAAATCACATTTATAGGCTGCTAATACAATGATAATGGCTTAAATTCATACCCGAAGGCTTTATAAATTTCATCATTTTGTTATCAGGCAGTAATGATCTTATCCACAGCACTCTGCAGTCAAAAAAACCCCCAGCATATTACCTCTAGGAGAATAAGCTGTGGCTTGTAAATCAAATGAGAGGAGAAAGTTGCAAGTATCTGAGCTGGATTACTTAATCTTCGTCGGGTATATAAGTCACATTGTTTGTTTCCATTCTGTTATCAGACTGTAGTGTAAATAATCATGATAACAAACACAAATTTCAGATTATGGCTGGTCTAATATGTGATTAAAACAGTATTCCTGTAAGCATTCCTACCATTTTTCATTTCCTAAAATATTCACAAGGAGGAAACAGAGAAAAGGCAGGAATACTTGTCTTGTGGATTTGTTTACAAGTTGTAATTTTACTATCTGTGGAATCCAACTCTGGTGCTCTGTTGTTTGTTAACAATATTTTCTTATCAAGCCACACTGGTTGAATTAGCAATGGGCATGGTAGAGTCCTGAGGATAAGGAAAATGATGGCAGCGAGTATCAGCAATGCTACCTGTGAGGAAAATTTACTGAAAAATTTAGAAAGGATGAAAAAGAAAAGACTGAGGCAAGACCTCATTGCAGACTACAACTTCCTTGTTAGGGGAAGAGGAGGGGCAGGGACTGATGTCTTCTCTGTGGTGACCAGTGATAGGATTCAAGGCAATGGCCTTGTGTTGGGGAGGTTTAAGTTGGATGCTAGAAAACAAGTTCTTTACCCAGAGGGTGGTTGGGCACTGGAACAGGCTCCCCAGGGAAGTGGTCACAGCACCAAGCCTGACAGAGTTCAAGAAGCTTTTGGATGATACTCTCAGGCACATGATGTGACTCTTGAGGATGTTCCTGTGCAGGGCTAAGGGTTGGACTTTGATGTTCCTTCTGGGTATCTTCCAGCTTGGTATATTCTGTGATTCTGGGAAAAAGAGTGCAAGCCCAAGAACTTAATCTAGAACTAAGAACTATTTTAAAACTCCAAGGTGAAGTTTTATTCCAAAGAATAATAAGTAAATATCTGTACAAAGATGCGCTTAAAATCAAATCAGTTACAGAAAACTTTCATATGCATGCCAGGTCATCTTGGGCATACGTTATTTTAAATAGGCATAAAACACATGCCATATCACAATGCCTTCTTTTTCTGTGGACTTTGCTGTATGTTGTAATCCTGTGGAAGAAATAGCCTGGGTGAAGAAACTGACATAGTTTAGTGACATTTTGAATTATTATTAATGTATATTGAAATTGTTGGGAAACACAAATTTATGGACCCTGAGGAGTACCATTTGTCTGGAGAGTCTCACTTCAGCAAAGATTCAACACAGGGTAAGGCGATAAAAGAAATCATACTTTTTTGTCTTTTCCTTTTTTTTTTTTTTTATTTTGTCTCCTAAGCCAAGCAGCAAAGCATCTTTACACAACCAAAGATACGTGGAAAAAAACCCACTAACCAGACATCAGCCAATTGCATTAAGAACAACATAAGGCATATGCAGACATTTGGAGAACTATAGCATTCCTCAGAAGTAGGATGAGAATCACAGATAAAAAAGCTGATAAAGTGACCCCTATATTTATTGCTGTAGAGATCAAAACAAAGGAAGAAATTAGGACCATTTACAGTGCTTGCTCACCAGATACCAGGTTGTACCTGCAGTGTAACAAAAGGTCTATGCTTATAATTTGTCTGCACTAGAAAGGATCTATAATTTAAACAACACATCCAAATGTCAGTTTTAAATTTGGACTATGTCTGCTTTCTCTCTCTATTTGACAGATAAAGGAAATAATTTTATATAACAATCTTTCCCCTTCTACTTTATTTGTTATTTTAGATGTATCTCCTTTCAGCAAATTCCTGCCACTTTATCTTTGAATGATGAATGGTAGTTGGATGACAATGCTAAAATAAACCTCCACACACTGTAAGGAAACTCATAGCCAGAAGCCCATTGCTGTATAGTTTTCGTGATGTACTGATACAGTTATGGTGTTAAAAAAATGAAGACAAAGGAGCAAGCACAAGCATCTATGCTTCATGGTAATTAGGTCACCCTGTCTGTGTCTTGGACTGCTCCAACTACCCCTCTCCTTTGCAATCTGCCATCATGAAGAATAGCCCAAAGCAATGTGATTGAAGTCAGGCTGTATACTTAGCTTTGGGCCCAACTTATGTCCCTCAGTGACATGGGCATAGCCTAGGAAGCTCTGGATGCTGCCTAGAAAAGGACCTGAGATCCTATGGTAAGGCTGCTTGGAGAAGACCAGTATGTGTGATGGCATCCTGTGTCCTTTAGCAAGAGAATGAGGCATAGCTGGATTTGTGGGTGTCTTTCCTGTTGGAGAGGACAATGGAGTTGTCAGACTGCTCTGTTTGATGGGACTTCATGCTTTCAAAACTGTGGACAATAAAAGCTAAGCTTAAGTATGTTTTACAGTACAGCTGAAAAATGTATCTGCTCTGCTGTTGTTTTTAGAGATGTTTTAATGATGTTCTCAGGAGAACTAATGCTAAGAGACAAAACATTGTCTTTCATTTTGATTGTGTCACCTTGCGTTACTCAAAATTTAAGATCATATTATTTTTATACCATGAATAGACTTGGTTTAGGTGTATTTAATGCTGTCCAAAAAAATCAGGCAATGACCTACAATTATGATATGGAGTATCATTTGTTCTCAGAAGTCCTGTGACATATGCACAAGTATGTGAATATACTTGATATTTCATAGATATTTCTTCAAATGTTATGCAAAAACCCAGGAATATTTGTGAGGTTTACAACAGTATTTAAAAAATATACTCTGTGCTCTCATCTTAAATCCAAAGCCCTTTCCAGAAGGTATATGTTCTAAATTCCTTTGTGTCACTACAGAGTGCAGAATTTCCATAAGGCTGCATTTTCTTTGGTTTTTTTTTTCTCTTGGCTTTTATTAGCATACTTGATTTAACTACATTAATTCTTGCACTGAAGGCATTGACAAAATGTTAATTAATGGTTAGATTTTTATACTATTATTGCACATTTGACATAGAATTTTTAAACTTAAAAATGTCATGAATTGAACAGTATCTAAATCTAAATAGGAACAAAGGCAGTTTATGCATTTCACTATGTCAGATTTCCATCCAAGTGATACCAAGGTTGACTGGGTTAATCTTTCGACTAAAGAGCTGACACATGGCAGTGCCTGAATTTGAAAGGAAAACCACAAAAAGTTGTTCTGAATTAATGTAAATGGGCACGAAAAATGCTGTCTTCCTCACTGAGATCCAGTATATTCAGGCTTTGAAGTGGACTCATTCAGCATTTATACAGTAATGCTGAAACCCAACATGGACTTACATGTCAATCCAGTGGGCTTTTTGTCTATCAACTGAAAGGAAACTTACCTTTTTCCTTTCAAAAGCTGCTTATGAGAAATTTAAGAAATTGGATAGACATGACCAAATACTTCTCATATGCAAAAGATATGTTTCAACACTAGCATCTTCCCGCGTGGTGTCCTAAGGAATGAGTTTGCCGCTGAGAGAAGTGGTGGCAGAGCAGTGTGCTCCCTTACTGGCATATATTCCATTTCAGGATTTCCAGAGGATATTAAGCCAAAGGAGTAAAGTATTACCATTTGTTGATTTCTGTATGGCAACATCTTTGCACAAACCACTGCACAGAAGTAACTTCTCTGGGACAAAAGGATTGTGCCAAGTTCCTAAAAAAAAAGATTAATAGGAAAAAATCAATAGAAAAATAAGTGAGTGAATAACTGATAAGTTGAACTTATTAGCTCAGCTTTGAAGGGAAAAGAATCTCAGGAACAGCATGAAAAATAAGTTTACACTGACTTTATCCTATAAATACCAGGTCTATTCTTATCTATAACATTTCTTTTCAGTTCTTCCCCTCAACCAGTACAAAAAAAATATTGCTTTTTAATAGGAACAGATGCATACGTATGTGCTTGAAGGAGTGCTCTGCATACATCATGGTGTATGGTTATGCAGTCTTAATGATTTTAAGGATGTTGCAATCATTCTACTCTCCCAGTGTAGGAGAAAGAGGATAATACTTAGCATGTCTTTCAACACATTAGCTGAAATATAAACATATGACAATACTGTCCTGAAGCAGAGCTTTGAGCTACTTTACATTTTTCCTACTGCAAACATTTATTAGTTTTGATCCTATAAAAGGCTGTGCTCCTTTGCCAAATAACACCTGTTATGGTCCCCTTTTGATTGTATTCTGATTTACGTGTTTCTTCTCTCACAGAACATATTCTCATACTCTGAAGCAGTTGCCAACTCGCACAGAGTAAAATTCAGTGTGCCCAGGAGAGATTATATCCCAGATATCTCAACTGACACCTTTTTGAGGGCTACACATAAGTGCACAACAGGAAAGATTTCTGTTCATGTTTCAGTGAGTAGAGTTTCAAGGCTCGGGAAAGAGGACATTAAAAACACTGGGTCAGGCCCAATGTTTTTTTCATTCTTAGTGTTGCATTAAGGGAAATTGTGATTTCTACTTCTGAGCCAGCAGTAAGGGGCAATTAACTAACTGTCTTATTACAGAAACTACGTGCAGGGACCACAGTATTCAATACCTTGAAAGCATACTTCCTCCCAGTGTCAATAAAACTGAACAACTATATATTCACTTCTTCACATCCTGGTGCCATTTATAGCTATAGCATTGACTTCCTCCTAGTTTACCTTCTTCTACAGAGTTGATGGCAGACACAATACAGCTGTTTAACTTTGGCATAAATTCAGAAGTTCAAGAAGTAAAAAACCAAACAAATGAAAGATAAAACACTTGTAAATACAAATTCTATGATTGAAATGAGGATATTAAGGGAGCCTGGACAACTCATCTCTCAAGAAACTTGAGGGAGCTTTATTTTTGGCAGGTAAGATTCACTAACTTACAGAATGTGCCTTTTAAATCCCAGAACATATGAGTCACTCCTGTCTGGCTCATGGCAAAAGGCTAGGGAGGAATAGTTTCTGAAATGTGAAAAACAAAGCAAGAGAAAACAGCATATAGTTAGTGCATTGACTAAAGCAGAAGCATGGAGTGTATTACTCTGGCCACACAGAGAATTTTTAAAGTGGCCTAAAGTGCTTCTGCTCTTTTATTTTTCCTTTCTTCCTTCACAGAAGACAGGGGAGGGGAGAGAAATAAAACTTCTCATGAGCTTCTTTTATTCACCAATTATTTACTTCATTTGCTGAAGTACCATTTCACCTTGGCAGTGTGTGGCAGTAGCGTAGCAGTCTCTTGAAAGCCAAGCAGAAGTGTTTAAGCCTATTTCTTTTTCCCTAACTTTAAAGTAGGTTAGTTTGCTGGTTTTAGAAGATTTAACCAAAAAGGTCAGGCCAGTTTATAGTTTACAATAATTAAAACAAAACATTGGATCATTTGGGAATTGTACCATGCAAAAACTGTTTTGGCTTTCAAAATCTGCCATGGTTTGAAACAAATATAGTTATGCTCAGTTTGTTAATTCACCTTGTGAACTGTAACAAGTGGCCTGTGGCTTCCATTAGAAAATGGACAGGCAGTAGAAAGGCTGCTCTGTCTTTCTTTGAGTTCAATGTCTAGCGATGTTGCAGTGATTTTTTTTTTCAGGCCTGACAGTCCTATCAATCACAACAAAACTGTCTATGCTGACTCAGCAGTGACTTGCAAGACGGCTTGCCTGGTATAGCAATATCACTGCCCTTGTTAGCATTGGTATTTCTTTCTAGCTCTGTGACGTTTCTTATGATGTATTTAACTAGTTTTAATTCTACACAAAAGGCTGAATAGGTCTGTTACGTAAAACTTGCAGCTGCCCTGATGTGGCTGTGGCTGTTAAAAAGCCCATACTATTATATGTATACTAAGTATTGATATTAAAAAAAACCCCAAAACCACAACAACTAAAAGCTGGTTTGAATCTGGTTCTGGGGGGAAGGCTTGTAATGTCTGAAGATCAATACAATTAAATTTCACACAAAACAGGAACAAATTAATACACATTTTTATTTATATCTGGTTTAAGTGCTACATTTGGTTACACATATATGTCTTTGTGTAAGGTTAGGAAAGGAACAAAGTCTTTCAATGTCCCAAGGTGAAAGTATTTGGTAATAACTGTCTTTGACTGCAATTGCACCAGTTGAATAACCTTCACAAAAGGTGCAGATATCCTGCTTGGAAAGGGTCTGTGATGTACCAGTTTGCCACACTTGTCTGAAGCTGCTGCTTTTGCCTAGTTATAACCAGTGGGTATCTCTGAGCAGGGCCTTGTTTGCTATGAGTAGCTGATTTAATGAGCAGTGACAGATTAATTTAGAGAGCTGTTAAAAGGTAGAAAGGCTACGTCTTATGGGGCCCATAGTCTTAACATATCTCCCAGGTTACAAACACCAAAGAGCAGAGGGTTTGTCTTGTTCATTGTCTTAAGGAAATAACAAAGAGATTCAGGCTTGCAAATGAAAGAATATATTAAGTCATCCTGTATTTTTTCTCTCCCAGCTGGATGGTTGCTGCTAGCTGTGCTGTGCAGAGTGCTGGGTAGAAAGAGCTATTGCCAGGTGTGACACCTGCTTTTGGTGTGAGTGACAAGGCATCAACCAAGGCAAGGCACAAGGGAAGACTCACTTCTGGTTCCTTGGTTTCAGAGCTTGACCAGGTGGAGAGCTATTCAAATTATGGGCACTTCCTACATAGTCTGTGCTCAACATTTCACTTTCTTACTTGAAACTAAGGCTGCATTACCATAATACTGTGATATACATGGAGTCTTTCACCAAGGGCCAGTAGATACACGTCCCTGCTGTGGGCTGTCAGGTGTGGTGCCTCCTCCTGCAGTGTTGCAGATGTGGCATACCAACATTTTGCAGTGTCACAGTTAATAACATTGACTTCCAGGGGAAATCACCTCTGGCAACGGAAGAGTGTTTGGAAACCAGATAACAATGATCCTCTTTTGATATTTTTCTTGTTAAGTAAATATCTGCTAGGGAAAATTAGAGAAATGCAATGACCCAATAATTTAGACATTAATACCACTTCAGAAACAATATTTCTTGCATAAACAATGATGAACATCTCTCTGGGAACAGGATGTCATGTTGCAAAAGAATATGGAAGAGAAAAATACAATCTCGTTCAAGAGAAGCATAACGTATTCAGGAGAGATCTGGAAGACCAAGGGTGGGTTTTTTTGGGTTTTTGGGGGGATTTTAGCTAATTTTAATGTGTCAGTTAGATTAGAAGCTTAGGTAGATGTTAGGAACACTGTGCTTCATTTCACTTTTCTGATTCACCCTCCATCATTGCAAAATGTGTCCTGAGTTTTACAGCAGCTGAACTGAAGTTGTAATTGAATTGAATGACATTTGATATATATTCAGAAAGTATTGAAATTGGTTGCTAACTACTCAAACCCACATGTTAGTAATCTGATTTTAGGAAGGAAATTTTGGAAATGCTGCTTTAAAAGTCTCTGTGCATGAAGTAGCTCATTTGTAAATTTGGAACAATGCTGTATTAGGAAAGTATTATGGAGATTATTCAACTAATATGAAATGAGTTTAAGATAAATGATAGGCTAAAAAGCATTATAGAAGAGGAAAGAATCTAGTTACCCAATAATTTAAAGATTTCTTCTAAATAAAATTTTATTCCTGAATATATTTATTTTGCAAAGAGGAAGTAATTGTCCTAATAAAAATCTGAAAATATCTCATATTTTGTGCAATTCAATATATTTCATGTAGTGTAATGCTCTAGTTATTTTATTGCAGATGAGCATCTGTTACTATTTATTGGGCAAAGAACATACATCGTAGGCAGTTCTGGCCCAGTGATTCTGGTACTCGCCAATTCAAATCCCAGGACAAACAATTTCAGTTTCAGTTATGCAGGACGTATTCTGACACTGCAGTCTGTAAATGGAAGATAAAATGAACAGAAAAAACAAGCAAAGCAACCAACAAAGCAAAACATAATCTTAGCTGACTGCAGAGTGTGAACATAAGATGGCAAAAAAATTAATTGCTGTCACTGTCCCCTGAGCTCTTCCCCATGGTGCTGGATGAAAGGGCTGCAAGATTTCCAGGTGCCTCTCAGCCATGTGCCTATCATTGCTTTGACAGACTTCTAAACTGTTGGGATAGTATCAATCTCAGGGGATACCTTACTCCGTTCCAACCTTAGCTGGAATTGACAATCAGATGTTGAAATAAATAGATTCAACTCAATTACTTTTGCCAGTTGTACTCTGGGTTCTCTGGGGTGAATGATACTCCATGGGCATGTTTTAATCTAGGTATGCTTGTGTTTTTCTGTTTTAAAGAAGGATTCAGTACACAATTGCCCTTTCTTTGTATTTTGTTGCAGCTCAGTATTCTGACATCTTTTTTTTATATCTAAACATTTATTTGGAAAAATACTGGACTCAGGAGTTATAGTCTTATTCTAATTCTGCTGCCACTTCCTCACAATATATTGTAAGAATGATAGTAGCAGGCACAGAACCTCAGTTTAGAAGTCATGGTCTGGATCCTGAGGCGTGTCTGCATGCATGAACTGAACATCACAGGAAGAGAAGGGAACTAAGCACTCACTCCCTCAGGAGCGCTCTAGCCACGAGGCTATCACAGAAAAAGAAATGTTACACCCCGCCCCCAACCTCCTTCTTCAGATAACCTTTTGAAAGGGGTAACTGGAAAAGCAATCTGTGATGCATCAAATTTCACTGTGCACTTTCTTGCTGGATTGAGCTCCCAGAAATGATTTTGCCAGTGGTATATCTTGTTTCTGGACCCTGCTTTGATATTGGGATACAGAAAGCTCTGTCTAGTTAAGACAGAAGCTGTTTTGAGGCATCCACATCAGTGCAATTTTAGGCTATAGCTCTGAAAAGCAGCAATGCAGTGATGGATTCTGATTACTAGCGGTTGAAAGCAGATGTTTTTCAAAGTAACAGACTTCTCTTTGGATGTCTAAGTTCCATCCCACTCCAAGTGATTCATTATCGAACAATCAGCGGGAAATCTTGCAGATATTTCGCCGAGCTGCAGCACCTTGAAGAAGCTTGTAGCATTTTTTGGTACCCTTCTGAGTCCTACATCTGTGTAAGTGACATAGCTTCTCTAGCAGACCTAGACACTACTGGCTGTCTCCCATTGTATTTCTACAGCAACTCAGAGCTTTGTCTACAGCTTAGTGATTTTAATAATTGTCCTTAGTGATTTCAATAATTGTCTTGGCTCACAAAGGCAATCCCTATTACAGGCATTTCACAACAGTCTAAGAGAGCACAACAAAAGTTCTTTATATTCTTTCCAATGCCTTGTCTTTGGGTTCTGGCGGAATGATGGGTATTGTCTGATACCCTAGAAACAAATTCTCTTTTTTGATCTTTTCAAGGTTTCCATTAGGAAGTTAACAAAATTTACTTTTTGAGATGTAAATAAGACAGGAGAAGAAGAAGAAGCAACAGCAGATGAAAGCAAGACTTAAGAACAAAAATAATTTTAGACAAATTTCCTTTGAGCAAAAAATGCCTTTTTTTGGAGCATATCAAGCTATTTCTTAGAAAGCAAGATGAGCTATAGTGAAGTAGAATGCATCTTTTTTAATGGAAGTGGTACTACTAGACTAAAATCTTTCAAATTTTTATCTCAGTAAGATCATATGTGTGCTTCGAAAGTTGGAATTGTACTAAATCTATAATTCAGTGATCGGTTATTGACAGATACAACAAGCTGCAAATAAGTCATGAAAAACTGTAGTATTTGGCTCAGTACATTTAAACAGAATGTGAAGATATTTATATATGTATGCATGTATACGCACGCACACATGCATATTTAGCCATATTAAAAAAAGAGTTACAAGGGCCTACAAAACACTTGATGACATTTAGACAAAAAAAACCAAGCAGTTTTAGAAAAACTGGTTTGTAAGCCTAGCTGTAAACACTGGAGCCTTCCACAATCTGCCTAATCCATTAACAGCTGAATGGGATATTATAGAATGAGTAATGAAGCTTTGGAATCAAAAATGGTTCCCCAAGGGTGTTTATCTGTCTGTTAAGCTAGTTTGGGCATTTTTCCTCTCTTAGGTCTGCATGTAATTGGGCAGTTGTGTTAGAATTAAGCATCAGAGAAAGAACTCAGCCTATGGAGAAAGCAGGTACTTGATTCTCAGAAGTCTGAGGACCACTGGAATAAGAATGCACCTGTGGGAGCTAGAATGAAAATATGAATTTTTGGCTTAATAAGTCTGAGAAAATGACCTCTATTTTCTCAGAAAGTAACACAAATCCATTTTACCCCAGTTGGTGGTGACATATATAGCTCTGGTTCATATAGGTCATGGAAAGACAAGAAGAAGAAATCCCACTCTGCCCAGCTCATCTCATTGCTCTAAGAATTAACTATTTCTTTGAAAAATTCTAAGAATAAATTTAGACAGCACCATGAGTTTAAATTAATCTTAAAAAAAAAAGTGTAATGAAGCTTTTACGGGGGTTGTGGTTGCAAACAAGAAAAATAAATAATATTAATTCAAAAGTTCAAGGGACTTCTGCCTGCACAGAAGCTCAAAAGAGATTGCAGAATATTGTCAACACACTAAGAAAAGTTGATGAATTTTAGAAAAATAAAATGATTTTACAGGGTCATTTCCAGGATCCTATGAATCAAGAAAAAGCAGATTAAACTAATTGGGTTGTGGGATGGACAGACTCATACAAGAACAGTGAAGTCATAATGTATCTCACTTATCTTTGCTGAAATGACAATTGACAAGGTTCACCCTCAGGACTGGATCAGAGTGAGAGAATCTACTCCTGATGTATTAACTAATTCACACTTATTTTAGCCAAAATTTAACCTTTCTTCTTTTTTTGAGGCCAATTCTTCCTCTCATGCTGCATAAGCTCACTGAAGTCATCAAAAGCACAAAAATTAGACTGAAGCAGACTCATGATTTTGTGCTCAGCTTCTCAGAATGTGTGCCCTCAATACTAGTGCTGCTATGGAAGATGCAGGATGACTTCCTGGTTAGTTTGAGTAGAGTGATTTAACACTGACTGACTTGATTTTGAAAGGACAAAATCATTCTTCATGGCTCTTGGTATTTTTCTTCTTGGTACTATTTAGACATTGTTTTGGTCACCAGAATGATATCCAAGACAGCAGTATGCTTCCTAAATATTCTTGATGTACCAATTCCAGTACAATATTTTGGTAACCAGTGATACATTATTTTAGCCATTTCAGTTTACTCAGGTATGCAAAAAAATCAAATTGGTATGTAAAAAGTGTTAATGTGTGCAATACCTAATCCTCACACGCAATGATTGGTAAAGGAAGATGATAAAAATCAGCCTGAAATGGTTTTGGTATCCAAAACCATCACTATATCATGAGATTATGTGCAGTCTGAATACCAATGGGCCAGCATTTTGAAGTGCAAAAGTCAGATGACTTTTTGTTGCACAGTTCAATTGATTTTCCAGAGAACAACTTTCTCCAACACTATCATTTATCTGTGTGCTATACAAAAATCAATGTGGGCTGCAATAAATAACTCCTGATTCCAATTACCTTAATTAAGTGGATGCTTTCAAACAACTCTCCACAGAACTTGCATAGAAAACTTCTGGAGCAGCAGTGAGATCAGCAATATTCAGGCTTAAAAAGCTTTGACTCCAGACAGGCATTGCCAATCTGTTCTGAAAGGAAAAAGAAATGCAGTCAGATGCAGGAAGAATATAGATTTAGACTAGGTATTATGAAAAAATTCCTTACTGTGAGGGTGATGAGGCACTGAAACAGGTTTTCAGATAAACAGTGGATAACCCATCCCTGAAAGCATTCAAGGCCAGGTTGGATGGAGCTCTGATCAACCTGATCTAGCAAAACGTGATCCTGTCAGGGGAGGTCAGACTAGATGATCCTTAAGGTCCCTTCTGACCCAGGCCATTCTATGATTCTATCCACCATTTTGGGGTAAATCATCTGTAAGTAAATGGTGATGGTTAAGAGGGACTATATTCCTGGTTCCAGTATATCAAAATGTTAGATTTTAAATGGACTAGTTCTTCACCATGGAAAACAACGTGAACAGGTGAAAAGCCAGCAGAATCAATCCCTTTTGGTCCCTTTGTTGAGGGCAACACTCACTGTGTACAAAGAGACTGTGCAGGCAGGGCACCTGCAACTGCAGCGCAGAGCACGTTCCCCATAGCTCCACCAGTGAGCCACTAAGAGTCTTCCCTCAACAGTCTTACCTCTGCCTCTGGTTTTGGCTTTCTCATCTCGCTTGATTTCTGTCTCTATATTTTCTTACAGCTTCCTTAGAAGTCTAGTGTTTTTTGCAGATGTTTGAGTGGAGTTTTAATCAGCTGTGCCAGGTCAAATCATGACTGTGGAACAAAGAGAACTGAGCGCATGGGAGGAAAGTCAAAAGTCTGGTGGGTAGCAGACAGGCAGTGTGCTACCATCATTTACTTGTGTAAAGTTCTCACCTTCTACCTCCCAATAGTCCTTGTTCAGTTAATGTTATTTCCTTTGCAGCTCTCCTAGGGGGAAAGGCTTAGAGAACTGCATTTGTTCAGCCTAAAGAAGAAAAGCCTTCGAGGTGACCTAATTGCAGCCCTCTATACCCGAAGGGAGCCTACAAGAAAGATGGAGAGAGACTTTCCACAAGGGCATGTAGTGACAGGACAAGGGGGAATGGCTTCAAACTGAGAGTAGGTTTAGACTGGATATTAGGAAAAAATTCTTTACTGTGAGGTTGGTGAGGCACTGGAACAGGTTGTGCAGAGAAGCTGTGGACCCACATCCCTGGCAGTGTTCAAGGCCAGGTTGGATGTGGCTTATGAGCAACTTCGTCTAGTGAAAGGTGTACTGTTCCATAGCAAGGTGTTTAAACTGGATGATCTTTAAGGTCCCTTCCAACACAAACCATTTTATGATTCTCCGATTTAGAAAAATCAGTAACTTCTCCTCTTTTTTACTTTCTCCCACTTACAGAAGGAAGTCAGATACCACATAGCTTCCCTTTGGATGTCTCTAAAGAAATACAAAACAAATATTATCATCCATCATTAGGGATCATGATGCTATTACATAGCTACAAAAAACCAATATATACACCATTTAACTGCTCACTGATTGTTCAGGTCCGATTCCTGAAGAAGAAGCTTCTCCAGCATTTCTTAAAGAGTAAGGTTCAACTGTGTACATGTCATGGAATACGTCAGGAAGCAAAATATGACTCCTAATGAAATAAATGCTATGAAATGCTAAGACAATTTAAGCACATTTAAAAAACCTGCCTCAGAAACATTGTGGTCCCTCCGATCTCAGCTGTACGAAGTTTAGACACATTGAACAAAAAGCACTGTTTGTTTATTTGTTTTTTTTAATGGTGTGAATGTTTTAAAGACTCTTCTGCTAAAGAACAGTTTTATCTTAGCGATTAATAACCTTCTTATTCTCCTCTCTGTCCTGTGAGAATTGCATATGACATAGAGGAATGAACCATCTCTCCTCAAAAAATAACACAAACTACACAATTTATTCCTTTTTCTTTAAAGTGTTTAAGGAAGGGAATTGGACATAAGCAGAACTGCTTTCAAATGTAATGTCAGAAAATCTGCTGCTATTCTATCCTGGACTCCTACATATTGGCAACTCTTACAGTGATTAAGTTAAATAATCTACCAAGAAAAGTAGGCAAACCAGCTCTTTATTGTAATGTTGCCCAAAAGCTGGCCTGTGTCAGAACCCTGGCCTTGATATTTACAGTAGTTCTGTATAATTATTTCTACTGATATTTATATTTTATGTATGCCATACATTGGTCCATACTGTACTGTGATGCATAGACACAGGTTATTAATAAAGATAGGGCTACTAAATATCTCTTTAATGAGACATTTCATCCTTTCAAATGGGCATCTGAGTGCTTATATGTGGAAAAAAAGAAAGTATGTTAATAAATAGAATTAATCTCTAAAAATACAATTAACCTTTTTTTTTCTATATATCTAGAAAAAAGCAAATACTTGATTATTCTACTCACAGCTTTTCTGGCTTAGTAAGAACAATTAAAAGGACACAAATCACAGATATCAGCATGTGGAAGCAGCTGCTCTTTTAACAGATGTGTAAATGGATATAAATATGTCCCTTTACCTCCAAGAACATCTGCAGTACATGTGAATTTCTGTTCACCAGTGTGCTGATTTAAAAGTAAGCTGGCAAGAGAAATGAACCTGACTCTAGAGAGATAACAAGCCAGAGTTACAATTTACTAAAAAGATTACAATAAATGCAGGTTCATTTAACCCACAAAGACAGATGTGTAAACCTGCACCTTGGAAAAGAACAGAACAGCATTCATTAGTCCCTCTGCTGAGCACCACGTGGTCACCCTGGATGCAAAGTAAAAGGAAATAGAAACCTGCTGGTCCGGATGATGGTCACAGTTCTGTCAAAGTAATGATTGCAGTCCTGTCAAGAGTAGCAGTTGCAGTCCTGTTTGAGTTCTGGTCCTCCTCTGGATCCAATGAGTGGTACAAGAAGTCCCAAAACCCCAAGATTATATGTACTTAGGTTTGGGTGGGAATGCTCAATACCTGCTCCAGAATAGGAAGTTTCACAATGGGTAATTTAACTCTGAGTCCTGGGATATTTTTGGAACCTTTGATGGTCTAAGTGGTTGCAGCAGCCTGTTATGCCAGTCCATTATGGTCCATAGGAGAGATGACCCCTCAGGCTGGATGTGAAAGTGCTAATGCCTCCCCAGGGGGAGTTATCACAGCTGAGTCATTGGTGTGAAGACAAAGAAACACTCCCCTGCCTCACAGCATTTCTTTAACACCCAGCTTGTAGCCTGAGGTGCCAGGTGTGCCCTGGGCAGCTGCTGCAACCAATTTATTAACAGTCCATCACCAATGACATAGAAAGTGAAGAATACACAGTTTTGGTTATACCCGTGTAGTGACAAACTGGTCCCTGTCCCTACAACTACGACACCAGTTAGACATGCTACAGTAATTCTGTATAAGGTTACGCATATTGCCTTGGTGAAAATATCATATATCCTCCCCTGTATTAGTGATAAAATGTAAATAAAACTTATATTGAGGTGCTATGTCCATATTGTCTATAATAAATGTTCTTCTGTGCCTGCCAATGAAGTGTACAAAAACACTCTCAAAAGTCTCTCCATCTGAGGATATCATATATATATTTTTTCCAGCTTCCAAGACAAACAGGGAGACTGGTGGCTTTATTAAGATGATTTTAAAATGACGCTTGGTTTTTATGGAATCAAACAAAGAGTTGTGTTGAGAAAAGCTGAGAAACAACATTCTTCCCCCGAAGAAACTGATGTTTAACAAAATGAGCCAACATACTTCTTTTTTAAAAGTTTCAATGTTTTCCATTTTCTTTTTAATTTCTGTTACTCTGTTTATCTTGCAAACAAGACAGAAAAAGAATACAATATGAAAGAAAACTGAGGGAAGAAAAAGGAAACAAAATAGAAAAGTAAAAACTAATCTGAAAGTTTCATATTTTAAAATTGTGGAATTTAACTTATTTTAATGAAGATACCATTTTCAGTATTATCTGATTTGCTTTCATGAACAACAATTATGAAATAAATATTACCTCTAGATCATGCTGTAGTAGACCTGGTCTCAATTTTCAAGCAGATTGAAGCCACTCATGTTTAAACTGATTGAGGTTTGAAGCCATTTTGACCAGTTGACCTTTGACTTATACAGTAGAAGCAAAAAGTTAATATTTTAAATTCTATTTCAGGTAATGAATAATTCATGAATGAGGATTGAGTGCCTTGAATAAATAAATAAGAATAATAATTTCAAGTGTATGAGATTGAATAATAAATACTGTTTGAGATAAATTTATCATTTATATTTTAATGAACATTGCTGATAAAATTTTCTTCCTTATTTGAAAGGAAAGTAGAAAACCTGTGTATCAGTCAAATGTGATTAAACAGGCCATGAGTTATGAGTTTCTTAACAAAAAATTAAGACAGGAAGGACAGAGCAAACTTTGAGACTCACATAGTTATTCAATATAGAGACATATATATACAACCTTTTCAAGATACATATGAATATTTTATTACAAAATTATAAAATTATATATAATTTATGTATGTTATACATATATCAACTGATCAGTGGCACTGTTTGTTGTACTTTAAAATGCAGAATAGAAGGAAGTTAGTAGGGAGGATGAAGCAGGTTTACAAGTAAATCAAAAATATACTTGCTCTGAGAGCAGTAATCTACTACAATGTTGTCCATACAAAAGAGATGAAATGCTTTGTGAAAAGTATGCTCTCCTCTTTTTTTTTTTTTTTTTGTAAATGGAATAATGCAATAACAGAGACTAAAAAGAGCACTGATAAAATAAAGGTGGGAAGACTTAGAAGGAAGAGCTTATTTCAATGCAGCATGAAATGTTTTCAGTGTTCCTTGTCAAAGGAAGGAAGCTTCTATGAGCAGAAAATGGTCGAGTGGTTCTGCTTATGAAATAAGGAATAACATTTGATCTTTCTCTTCAGACCTGTACAATATTTGGGACAAGGTTCATACTTTCTGTGTATTGCCTGATTTATTGCACTTTTGTGCAGAAACAAATAATGAGCAAAGACATACCATTTAGGCCCAGGTGGAAACATAAAGGAGCTCTGTGTTGTCAACTTTCTTCACACAACCACAAAGTGCTCCTCAGCCTCCCCTGTTTTCAAAGCTTTTACATTAACTAGTATTTTTAGTGCAAATCTTACACTGTAAAAACCTATTGGTTTATGTAGTCCATTTCTTCAATGGAAATACTGCTACATAATAAATTTGAACAATACTTTGGGAGAAAACAAGCAAAGCAATATTGTAACTGCATGCTCAGGGAAATGGATATAATAATTTCACCACCCTTATGTGCTATAAAAGATAAAATATCAGTGCTTACTGTTTGGCAGGAAATATTTATTCACACAAAATTGCAGAGGCCCAATGACTTGAGCTGACCACATTTTTTTTACAAGTTAATCCGCTCCAGCAAAGTGAAAGGCCTGAGCAATATGTGCACCAAGCTTCTTCCCTTACCTTGACAGAATATCTTAATGCAGTCGTAGTTTAAGCAAGCATCAGTCCCTCAGGCTTATGAAAGGGTCATTTCTCTTTGTTCGTGCTTTAAGCTCAAGTTTTCAAGGGCATAGATGTTTATATTCACAGCATAAGGAGGGACAGATCAACATGCAATAATTACACTAATGCCATAATAGGGCAAATTGGAGGGAGGGCACATAATAAATGTGTTCTCATTACTTTGTAACATTTTGATTACCAACTAGGCTGTTCATTTGGAAAAATGAAATTAAACTCTGGTGACAAGACTTAGAGGCATACTCCAATGACATATTGGCTCAGTTATGAGGCATACTTTGCTACTTAACAATTACAATTCTTGCTAATACATAGACAAAAATCTGAATTTTATATTAATAATTGAAAAGCAAAGGTTAAAAAATAGATAAAGCACCCTTCTTCTGGTGTAACTGTGCTAACCAAGACATGCATATGATTATCCTTGGTAAGTTTATAAAATGTGAACTTCATTAAAAGTAATCTGATTAAATTGTGAAATTAATCATACTCAGCAGAAGGCACCAAACTGGGAGTTTCCATGCATGTTAATGAGTGATACATCCTGTACTCTTGCTCACTGAAGTTAAACAAGTTGCAAATTCTGTGCCTTAATGTTGTAGTACAGTCTTGGTCTGCTGAACATTTAAAGGTTCTGTTGGAATCTTTTGACTATATTTACTCATCCTGTAAGACAAAATATGAATTACAATGCTAACGAAAAGATCCTCAAAATTGAAATAATTCATCCAATATAAGCAGATCAGAAAAATACACATTTTCTTTCATTTTAAAGGATTAACCTCAATTTTTTGTTCACCTAAAAGGACTAATACACTTAAAATAATTAATTTCTAGTGATGAAAGAAAGCCACTGAAATAAGAATGAGCTTTCACAGACTATGAATATACTCTGGATCTTCTTCTTGTGGCCAGGAGGATTGTCCTATATAGTTACTTTGGTATTAGAACTTGAAGTAACAATGTAGTAGGTCTTGAGTGTTCTCCTGTATAAATAGATATGATGAAAAGCTGCTTTTCCTTATTTAATGCAAAGAATGGAGTATGGAATTTGTTGGAGGTCTTTCCTTTTCAGGAAATGAGTTATGACTATCCCACTCATTGATGGAGTCAGAATTCATTGACATTGAGTTGGTTTGGGCGTAAGAAAATCAATATGGATATGTACTGAAGTAGGTGGAGTAACTGTTCTCAAGAAGAGTTTAGAGAAATACCTGTCAGGAATGATCCCATAGAACTTTCTCCAGAGGTGTGATGGAGAACAGTGCAAAAGGTGGACTGTATGATCTCATGTTTCCTCTCAGTCTACAATTCTATGATCTATGTGCTGTCTTGAAGCTAATTATGTTATAGACTCAGTAATTATTTGTCTACAGAGTTGTCCAGTGCAACAAATCTCATGTCTTATTGGGCAATGCTTATACAGTCAGGCAAATTCTTTTACTGACTGAAATGACACACATCTTGGACTACTTCCTTCACATTCTAAGGTTTTACTCAGCATTACATACCTGCAACACTAATTGTTGGGATACATTCACACGCATGCACAGAACTGTGTTCTAAAGTAAACATACTATCCTTACAAGAAAGTGTCTAAGAAAACATTAGCCATTTATTTCTGACATATTTTGAATTACCATTGAATTTCCATTTCCAGCACTGTCACTCTTAGATGCAGTTAAACACAGCAGAGTAGAAAAAATCTCTCTTTGTCCCTTTCTCTTTGTGCATTGTAATTCAAATGAAGCCACCAGAAAAGACATTTTGTACTGTACATGAAGCCATCCAAGACATCAGCAAAGGGGAAAACAGTTTTCTTAATAATGTGATTTTTTTACCAGGGTGCTTGGTTTATAGGTGTACTTTTCTTTCTTCTTCAAAGATCTGCAAGTTTATACCAGAAAAAGGCTGAGAAGTGAGAAGGGGAGAAAGAACACATTTTAAATCTCGAAGCTGTCATCAGTGCAGTACTTTTCATAAACAGGACACTTTGAAGTAGGAGATGTATATTTGTACAAGTTTATACAACACCTAGGAAAGTAGGCCTTTAATTTTCAGTGAGGACTCTGAACTATTACGTTATAATTATTTAAAAATATTATAGTTGTGTCTCCATCTCTGTGTACTTTTTCTTTAAATCTCTAGGGAACACTGCTGTTTATCACACCCAGCAACTGCTTAATGTTGGTGTCAGAGGGGGCTGCAGGGCCAAACAAACTCATTCTGTCTCCTCTTATGGATAATTTACTGCTGTGTTTTCTCATTCAGCCCTTCTTTTACCAGAAAAGGGGGCACAGGGGAAACTTCCTTATCTGTAAAGAATGAATTTGTCTACATGAAAGCACAGTCTCCAGAAGGGTAAGAAGCCCTATTTAAAGTCACAGAGGAGTATTCATACCATCAAAATGGGTGTCTGGAAGTCAAGCAGTCTCCTTCTATAATGAGCATAGTTCATTACACATTTAAAAAATATGAGTGCTTTGGATTTCAGCTGTAAAAACTACATATGTTTGCTGTCTCTCCCTCTGATTGTCCCTTTTCTTCCTACCGCTTTCCTCTAGATGATGAATTTGGAGGGTTCTTGATCATGTTTGTAAAAGCTACACAAAAGGTGCCCAGTGAGGCTGCACCAGGGCATTGGGCTTTTGGCATACAAGGACAGCTGTGGTAGAGTCCACACCCTTTGCTCAGACCAGGGTTACCCAGAGGAGGATGTCCCATGAGGTTTGGAATATCTCCAAGGACAGACTCTTCAGCCTCTCTGGGCAACCTGTGTCAGTGCTCATTTACAAGTAGAATTATTGAATCCACACTCATACAACTATTAAATCTATTCAAATTAGATAAAACAACACATGTAGCATGCCTATATTACACTTTCTACAAGCTCTATCTTAAATTAAAAAACAAAAAGAAAGAAAAAGAAAAAAAGCACATTAGTTCTTGCAGAAAAGCAGCAATATTAGAGTACTGTTATATACAATGCAACAAAACAACACCCCAAGAAAGAAAAGAGACATGCTTGATTTAAAGAAGAGAAAAAAGGAAGTACAAGTCCTTTGTTGGGGATTCATTTGAAAAGTGTACTCTAAAGGATAAGCAGATGCATTAGCACTGGCATAAAAACAATTTTATGTAAAACTCATACAAGCTGCTTTTGTCACAAAATTAGCTGCCTTCAAAAAATGTTTGTTATATTTCCCATAGGTGAAGTAATGCTTGAAGCTACTATTTGGACATAATTTCTGTAATAAAAAAAGGCTTCTGTTATTCAAATAAATATTTGAATTCTGATTTTCATTCTTTACTACCCTATCGTAGTTTTTTTGTAGCCTTTGAAAGACAATATTCTACATTTAAAATAAATTTACAATCAGTTCAGATTACCTAAGGGTCATAGTAAAGATTCTGTAGAATGAGAATGGAAGTATAAATGCATGTGGCAAAGATTTTTCTCTGGCAAAAATTATTAGCTGTATACAGGAAATAAAGGAATACAATTGAGACAGCACATGCACAACATCAGAGACTTGGGTTGCAAGGCAAAGGATCCAGAGTTTTCCTTTGTTATTCTGTTGGTCATATGTGTAACAATCAGCACAATCTTTCGCTCTGGAGGTAAGAAGGAGAGAAATGTAAAATGGAGAGCATGAAACCAGGATTCCCTTGTAAGGCCTTGAGCTCTGAGGGAGAATAAAACAGAGATAATACAATGACATTGACCATTTTTTTAGTTTAATATATTATTTATTGTCCATGTTTCTCATACAAAGGTTTTACATAGAGTGCACATTACAAATTCCCTATAGGCTTCATTAAACTCCTTAGTTGTTTGAGCTATGACCCTGTTAAACTGAGATGTTTAAGTCAAGCCTAGCTCCAACATTCTGATTTTTTCTCTTCTGATCAATTTGCTGTGGGATCTTTGTTTGTAACTAAAAACTATGATCACAGCACTGATTGGCTATGTTCTATCAAAGCAAGTAGGGTGAGCTCTCTGGGAAATGAACATATCCATTGCCTACTTATTTTTATCATGGTTAGTTTGTATGCAAGGGTTCCAAGGATACATTCATATACTTGGGTACTTGTGCATATATCTATACATATGTATATATAACGTTATCTTAAAATGTTAAAATTTTTCTGTCATTTTTTTATAGTCCAGGGGCAGATTATTCCAACTCACACATCAGCAATGCCCTTGCAGAGTTAGCCACTGTTATTTCCCATGAGTTGTTTGAAAGCACAAAGGTGTGCCTACAAAGCCCTTCAGTTGCACATCCCTAGGGATTATAGATGCTATATATGCATATACATGTTAAATATATCTCTATATACGCATATTCTATGCACATGTGTTTGCATATACTTGTATATATGTACAGTGGAATGAGAACATTGTTGCCTCAGACGACTATATTCTCTAGTAAAAATTAACTCTTTTGCAACCTCTCTTTTTGTTGATTACTGAATGTGCAGATTTGACAGATGATATATTTTACAGACTATTTCTAAATTCGAGAATTTCTAGACTTCTAGTTTAATTTACTTGTGCTTCATGTTACCCATATTGTATTGGCATAGAACACTAGAATGGGACTAATATGGATTAAATAAAACCACATTAAATTTAATAAAATAAAAACATATACACTCTTTGTACCACAAATAATTAGTCAGTGAAACTGCTTGACACAAGATACTGTGCATAATTGCCTAATAGGATATATATGACTCATTGCAATATCATGCATAATTGCATTAGCCAAGCTGGAAATGTAGAATGGATACCAATACTCATGACGTAGGATAAAATATAAAATGTAAGCTTACTCGTTTAACAGAGTAGAAAGAAACATTCCCCAAAGACATGTGATTGCATGATTATCAATTATGTATTTGGGTAGGCATAGATTTTAAGTCCAGGAGGAATTGTTCTGATAATGTCATCCGATTATTGGATTAGTCTATATTTGTACTCCATTAGTTTAAATAGTCTAAAGATTCTGCTGATGATCCAAAGATACTTCAAGTTGATGTAAAATTAAAATACCTTCTATGCAAAATTATTCATAATCAACAGCAGATGCTACAGAGAAATAGTTACCATATAGGCATAAATTCTGAATTTATGCAAGTTATATATATATTCTTGTGATTTGTCATCTCCAAGGGAGTATATAATTTTATGGCCTCATGCTGTATAAAAAATTTTTGGAGATATTCTTTAGCACTTGGGCTTTATCTGTGTCTGTTGTTTGATTTGAGCCTGATTCTTATTTTCCTTTCTGTCTTTTACCAGCTTTGCTTCTTCTAATTTTCATTTTGTCCATTTATTCTTTTGTGTCTGCTTTATATCATCTTCTGTTGTTTTGTTTCTACATAATTATTTTTATCTATTCATCTATTCCTTATTCTATGACTCAAGGATTACTTCATTGCCAAAATCTTTCTTTACAATAATTTTCAAAGAGCACTCTGATTCTCTGGTCCTTGAGCTTCACCCTGTGTCTCTTTGCTCTGCTTTTTCCTACATTTACATTTCTCCACCTGTGGGATCATTAGCTTTCTCTCTGCCTCCATTTCACCAGCTCAGCAATTATCTTTGTATTTTTTGAGTTCTGCATGTATAGTCAGTGAATCAATAACTGCTGGATTCTCATATGCAGAAGACTGAATTATTTTCTAAAATTCAAATCAAGCAAAGCTTTCCATCTCCCCTCCCTCTACCTCTACTCTTCACAGACCGCAGGGCTTCTAGTGCTGCTCTCCATCTCATTTTCGAGACTCTTTTTTCCCCCCTGATCCCTCTTCTCTCTCTAACCACACTAATAGGGTGCTCTAATTTTTTGCCTACTAGACCATTACCCCAAGTAATTCTGTCACAGGAAAGATTTTAGTATTATTTTTATCTAGGACAGGGACATTCATGGTATTAGAATGGTGTGAGAAGTCAGGTGTCTGGGCACAGCACCCATTGGTGCAAAGACAAGAGGCAGCACGACATGAGAGCATGGAGATGAAAGGCTCTCTCTTGCTCTTGGAGCTAGCAAACCCTTTGATCATAGACCAGTTGTAGCAAGGAGAGACAGCATCAAATGCCCTTGATGATAGATTTTAAGATGTGGGTGGATAACGAACACCTGCCTTGATGCTTAGATCTGACCATAGGTCAATTTGATATTCATTTTATATCACATCCACCTAAGATAAGATATTCATCCCTCTCTTTCAATTTTCTTTTACACTGTCTCTACTGAGATTTCTTTTTCCTCTTTCTCTCTTACAATCCATTTTTCCTGTTGCTTTATCAATTTCCTTGTTTTCTTTTCTTTTACCTGATTAAGGATATATTTTCGTGTCTTCTGTGATATTTTATTTTAGTCTCTAATTTGCCTCTATCTTTCTTACAGTACTGATATGTGGTAATTGCTGAATTTGTTCCAGTGTCATGTAGTGTAAAAGGTTCCTTTTTAAACTACAGAAGTATGATTCTGATCTCATGTTGCTTAAAACTAATTCAGCTGATAATCTGAAAGGTATTTCTTTTGATTTATTGTTAGTACAATGAGGTCAAGCCCTTTGAACACAGTATACCTGAAGCGTTTCATTTTCTGTTTCAAATGCTCTTAAAACAGATTAAATAATATGATAGACTCTGCTAACTCTTACGATATTTTACAAGGGAAGACAAAGCTTGACAATTTATTCTTTCGGGGACAATTTATTCTGTTGGGAGAATCAAGATTAATTTTAATTCCTAGACATAAGTGATCAAAATACCAATATTTATTTATCTATTACTTCAGACTTTTTCCAATACAAAGACTTTGCTGTCACAGGAATAGCAGTAGTTAGTGTTCTGTTCCACTATTTTTACGACAAGAGCAGCAATTATAACACTGAAAACCTTGTATTTCAGTTCCCTTATCCACTTGCAACTCAACTGTTTTGATCATCTTTATGCTTGACCTAACATATACATTTCACTCAAAAACTTCAATCTTCTCCTGTGGCAAAGATTATTTGTTCACAAGGTGTTAGCCATGGGGTTCAGACTTTGAACATTCTCTCTTTTATTCCTTAAGAAAGTTTTTTATGGTTTACTGTCAGATTTGTCTTGAAAGTCTTTCACAGCGGCTAGGTCTATCTAATATTTTGTCTTCAAAACTCAGTCCATTCTCTCCTTATGTGGAATCAGGGCTCTTCCACTTCCAGTGATAAATAGACGTGTCTTTGTTGTATTAGCAGTGTCCTCAACTTAACTGCCTAGTCAAAAATTCTTTAATACACCAAATTCTCTTCTTTTGAAGATACCTGTATTTCTTCAGCAAGCCTTAGATTTTTTTATCTAACTGTAGATTAAAAACAAAACTTTATATCTTTGCAATTAATATCTTTTAACTGATATATTGCTCAATAAAAATCAGTCATTTAGAACTGGCAACAGGTCTGAGATGGCTGATCCCCAAATTCTTAGGCTTATTAAAAAATGTTTTGCAAAAAGTTCTGCAAGAGAAGCTAATGAGTTTCAGATAGCCTTTGATTGAAACAAGAGTACTCTATATGCACAATATTTGAATGGATGTGGAGCTACTTCCAAAGATCTCTAGTGACTGTGAAGAAACATCTGAACTTATTTGCTATAGCTGTAGATTTTATAGATTATGCTTATAAGAAGTTCTTAAATAACATAATGAGTTTCATTTTAATACTTATGAAGATGATGATATTATCACATATTAAATGCAGCGTGCTAGTGATAGGGACAAAGTTGGGATTAGGAAATGGAGGTTCACAATATCAGAATGCAGAGTGTGAACAGAGCCAAGGACTCTTCTCCTGTCTGTTATGCAAAATATGTAAAAAAATTCTGTGCCTCAAACTGAGTCTTTAGTAGATGACTTCTTGGAAATCAGAGTCTGCTCCACCCAGTGAATGGCTAAAGGAGAAATCTGAGTAATGAGCTTGAATACCGTGTACTCAGGCATAAGATTTATTTTCACCTGTATTTGCAAAAAGATCAATTAGAGACTTTTAATTTTTGTTTTTATTTAGAGAACTTTGAAAAGGCATTGAAAATAGGAAATATTCATGAAAGTGAGGAATTTCACCACAGATTTAGACTACAATTCAGACTTCTTATATAAGCAGTTGCTAAACTACTGTTACAGATTTTTGTGATAACTAATTATCAAAGTACCACTATTTATACTGCAGTGTTTACTTTAAAGTCAAGCAAGTAAAAAAATAAATAAGATATTACAGAGAGATTTGACAATTTAGAAAATAATACAGTTTTCCTAATCAAAACCGCTTCTGTTGCCATCATGAACAAACCAGCAATTAAGGCATGACAATAAAAGTCAAGACTTAATAAGTTATCAAGAATGGGTACATTAATAATTATAAATTCCAAAGTCAACTACAACTGCATTGGTTCAACAGGAAACCCAGGATTAAACTCAGGTAGTATGAGTTAAAGGAGTCTTTCTAAATGTCTTATAAATAAGTCAAGTCTTAAAAGAAGGATGCATACAAACCATGGGTTTTTTTCTCTAATTTCTTAGCTTTTCTAAATTGCACTAGGAATCACATATTATTTGTAGAAGTAGTGCTATGGCAACAGTAAAGATCAAAGCATGTGAGGAGGGCAACATTTCTGAAGCAAATTATACCTCCTGTAGCAAACATGAAAGAGAGGAAAAAAAATCCAGAAAAAAAAATCCAGAAAAAAAACTCCACTGTGGATAGTAGTTTCTTCATTAAATTCTGTCGTGTCTCTCAAACATCTGAATTCTTGTTTCAGCCAACCTAGCAATGATATGTGTTCTTTCCTTACAAATCTTACTCCTTCATTTTTGTTTAATTCATAGAGATTTTTTCTTGTTTCCTTACCCACATTTTATCGTATGGAAGAATTCTGAAAAGCAACTGTAAAATTGATGGTAGTGCTAATTATATGCTTCATTGTGTAAAATGGCAGAAAAGTCACATGAATTTAAAGACTAACAGATGAACAACACTTTTTCAAGGAAAAAAATACTTAACTAGTCAAATCGCCCTGAAATTCTAAGGTAATTTTTCAGTTTAAATACAGAAGATAATTCATGGGTAGTATTCGAATTATTTATTTTATTCAAGTGTTTTTATTGTAATATAATTGTATTATGTTTTATTAGATCACTTGAAACTCATCAAGCTCTTGATTATGTTGTATGCCTGTGCTATGAATATACAGTGTTATATACTGTGTCTCACTGGAGAAACATCTTTTCTATCTTTTCTCCCTAATCCTTTCCTCATATTTAGCAATCTGAAAAGATCAGGTGATCACTCCATCTTAATAGCTGAGCCTAACCTTTAAACTGTGAACATTTCATCTGGAAAACTGACATTATGGATATTTAACATTCCATGAAACTTTCCCTCACAGGTCACAGAAAACATAAAGTGCTTGTTAGCTTCCAGAAAGGATGAAGAGAAATAAATGCAACTGTGTATGGATTTTGTATTTGACTGGAAGTCTGACATCAAGGTATGTCATCCTGTAAAGAAGATTTCACAACCTTCTTTTATTTCTGCCTGCTCTCAGAATTGCATACTGTCCTTCTAGGCAGCAGACTGCGTGGGATAACCAATACTGCCTATAATTCAAGCAACAATTGGGACAGGTCCGTGCTCCTGCTGGTACATAAACATGTTACAACAGAGGCACAAGGACATGAGAAGACCCTTTGGAGGGTCCTGCCACTCAAAAGAGCAAGACTCACATCATTTACTGGCAGCAGTTCCCAGCCTGAACTGTTCCTCCCAAACTGTGCCCAGATGGCTCAGGTCAAATCTCAGGAGGAGAATGTGCTGAGGCAGACGTGCAAGTTCATGCACTGAGAGCATCTTTCCTTCTCCTTGGTTGGTTTCCTAGAATAGCCCCAGATTCCAATATCTCAGCCCCCTAATATTTTCTTCATATCCTAATTAATTGAAAATAAAATTACGGATTGTTGCTTGCATGATACTTTCCCTACCTTATGTCAACATTCAAAACAATTTTTCTGGACTAGATGTTTCATTAATTTTGCCCTTGGCAAATAGGTGAGTATGGAGCAATCAAGCAGTAAATATAATGATCAGTATGTTATTATTGTCCTTTAAAAATACAATTCCTAGACATTCAAAAGTAGCAAACCAGAGAAATTAATAAAGTGGGAAAAAAATTGTACAAGCAGTATTTACTTAACCAGAATAAATATTCATTTTATCACTCATTGTTAGTGAAATCCCTTCTCATGGCTTGTCATCATTATTTATTTATCTATCTTCTTTTCTCTTTCATTTTCTGTCTCTGTTCAGTACTCAACATGTAGGCACAAATATAGACATTTTCCTTATCTTTTTTTTATTAATTTCCTAAGAATTCCTAACATTTGAACTTTTGACAACTACTGGAAATAAAGAGGACTTACTTAAAGGTCTTAAATCAGGTTTTACTGTAAGACCATTACATCTCACATGCAGAGAAAATGGGAAGGGTGAATGTTGATATGGAGAGGTGCACATCTTATTTTAAAACTTTCCTTTTCAGCTGTCGAATGAGAAAATTAATCAGCAAAATGAAATCTGCTTTTTCTCTAATCTAAAGAAAGAAAAAAAAAATCATGCTTAGTTTCAGTTTAATCAATTTAATTATTTTTTCTGGAAATATATTAATTTTGTAATATAACATACAAACTATTTTGAAAAAAAGCTAAGAAAAAAAGAATAAATCAAATAATTATTTAGAGCCTGACATCTATTTTGTACTTGGGTATTGGAAACTTAACACCAAAGGAAAATTCTGCTGTCTGGCTTCGGATTTATTATTTAAATGAAGTATTCAGAAAAAAAAAAAAAAAAAAAAAGAGAACATATAACAGTTTAAAACAAAAAAAAACTCCAAATAAGGAGAAACTTTCTACTAAATATGTGTCTATCAAAGAAGAATCAGAAATTAAGGATTTATATTGAATGTATTTGAAAAATCTAATTCACATGAGATTTATGAACTTCCCATGCCAGGTCCTTTCCAGCTGAGTCAGTTCTCAGAATATGGTGATGGAAAACCTTTGGACTACCATTTTCTACAACTGCTGGCTCCAGAAAGAACTGGCAGAATAATCAGAACATAAATGACTTTTCTACTTCAAAACTAGTACTAAATCAAGAGCAACTCCAGGCTGCTGGGTTCAGGCCTCCATTACCTAAAGTAACCACATAATACAAAGCTGTTGCTTTTAGGTTCAAGCTGATATTGAGTAGCTGTCCCATTTCAGGCATCCAACCAAATGGACTTTGAAGTCTGCAGTAGTATAGCTTTTAAATTTATGATTACCAAGGTTTATCTTATAACCATCCTATAGTACTGTATGTTGTTCCAAATGCATGGATTTCTACATCAGCACAAGTGAGAAACACTATTGAAGAGTATTCCCACTTTTTCTAGCACAGTTTAACTTGTAAAATGTAAGGATCAAGATCTAACTGCAAATACTGGAACAGTTTTTGCCCCACAGGGCTTTGTATGCTTATTATTGGATTTCTCACCATTAAGGAGAGCATTGCTTGCTTTCAGTGAGTTTGTGTCAACGTAGGTCCCACTCATTTCTACAGTGTAAAAAAGGTTTTAGCGATGCATAATGATTATCCTGTTAACTGTGTCTCCCTCTGTCTCATCTGTGTCTTCAATGGGAACACACTAGCTAGAAGTGTTATGTACGTCAGGAAGAAATAAAAGAAATTTGTACAAAAAAATCTGTAAGCTTTCTACATAAAGCAATTATTTATTATCCCATTAAAATATGTAAATAAATAATTCCTAATCAAAATATGCCCTAAGTCAAGACTTCCCATTAAAACAAACCATCCCATAAATTTTTGATTGGGGAAAGGAAAATGTTTCAGACAAGAATTTTTCTTTCAATCTCTGCAGTGTTTATCACGCTGCCCAAAACTGTTGGCATCCCAATTCCTTTGTGTTTCCCTAGTGAGTATATAATGATTTCACATAAACAGTTCATCTTCCTTACAGCTACTGATAAAATTCTAAAATTCCTTTTCATTTAGCTGTCAGCTAAAAGTATTTATCCAACTCCTGGTTTTAAAGGTTGCATAATCCCTTAAGAATAACAGTAGTATAGGCACCTGTGTCACACCAATTTTTAAGCCAGAGGTTCTTCTAGGCAAATATGCTTTTCATTGCTTCTTGATCTCCTGCAAAGTCAGCTAAGCTTCCATGTGGATTGTTCCTCAGGGTAAGATTAAAAAGAACAGAAAATATGCTTTAGTTTAAAGCTGTTGATTCTGCTGGAACTCTACAGTAATGAGCAAATTGTGCGTGGAGGGGAAAAAACCAAACAGTTGTATGGAGGAAAGAAGAGATACTAACTTAGCCAGTAATGACAATTATCTGTTCAGAAATTACATTTGTATTCAGTACATACTTTTTCCTTATTACTTCTCTTCTGCTTTATTGTTGGCCTAACCTCTTACACTGTCTTTATTTATAAAAGCACACAAACCAGAGTTTCATTTCTGGCAAAGAAGTCAGGAACTTGGGTCAAAGCATATCTTCTGTCCTGTGCTGAAGCCAACTAAACTAACTTGCTTGTGATGGCACTGTACCACAGTAAGCCAGGAGTTTCACAGGTCATTTAATGTAGGTTTGATGTAACACTCCTCAATAATGAATATTTCATTACTTCTCATGCTTCTGTGACAAAGAAGGAAATCAGTATTACTACACAATTTTTTTGTTGCTATTATTTGATGAGATGGCTGTCATTTACAGAGAAAAACTGGTATGCCTTCATTAGGAGACATGAGAAAGTACTTTCAGTGTGAGTTATAACAATTCTATGCTTAATGGGCAAATATGGCTGAAAATCTTCCACAGATTATTTATTAGCACATGTGAATATTATATATTATAGCTGAATAGACAAATTAAATATCCTCTTTCTTTATTTCCAGTCTGAGAAGATCTACTGAACATTTTGACATTTCAGTCAAGGATAACAGAAAATGTGAGTGCTCATTAACAGATTTCAACCTTTATAACAGAAAAGAAAAAATGCAAACAGATTTTTACATATATTATTATTGGATACAAATATGTCGCCTGGGTCACTGTTCTGTTTTTTATGCCATTTCTGTGCTAAGATGAGAGGGAGTATGGATGCATGGACAAATATAACTGACAGTCAGAAGAGATACGTTTGTGTTTTTCTCCACCACAGGAATCCTGGAAGCTCCTTTAAAGGCCATCTGACACATTTGTGTCAAAACCTTTTCCAGCTACGGTGTGATTTTTGCCCTTAAAACAAGTGTCAGGCTTGTGGTGGAGTCTATTACAAGTGCAGATATTGAGGATAGATGTGATGAAAGACCTGTTCATAAAGACACTCTGTCTAACAAGATTTCAAGCAGCTCTGGGTAGGACAGATGCACAAGGAAAAGTAACCACAGATGGGCAGTCTTTGCACCAGAGATGGGCATTTTTGGTGTGAGTTTGATTTTGAGCATGAGGCAAAGCACTAAGTGTGCTTGACACCCTCAGTACCAGGGCACATGGTGCCTGGGGAGAGGAAGAAGCTTATGGTGCTGACTTTTGGGAGCAGCATGAGCCAAGTGGGCTCAGATTGCCCATGAATCAACACTGCTAAGGGTTCATGCTTAGGGTCCATATCCTGCACAGTCAGGGTTCTTGAACACCTTCAAATGGGCTCCAACCCCCTGGGGAATCTCCATTGGGAGCGTCCATTAGCAAGACAGAGAAATTCCTGAGCATATTTATACCTCTGTGGATAGTAAACCCATACCTCAGTGCATTATTTGGGGTGATGTCTTCATGGGACCACTGACAGGAACTCCTCATTTTAAACACTTGAAAGAAAGAAGGAATTGTTGGTTCCTATCCCAAATGCAATAACCAAGTGTTTACAGCACTGACAAAACATGACTCGCCTCCACATGTGCCCGAATCACTAGGCCATAATGAAATAATATAGCCAACCACCACCACTCTTTTTAAAACTACCAGTGAAAGAAAAAAAGGAAAGAAAGGGAAAGAAGGTTTGGGAAGGGAAGGGAAGGTTTGGTGAGGGAGGGTTTGGGAAGGTTTGAAGGGAAGGAAGGAAGGGAGGAAAGAAAAGAAGGAAAGAAGGAGAGAAAGAAAGAAGGAGAGAAAGAGAGAGAGAAAATAAGAGAAAGAAAGAGAAAGGAAAGAAAGAAAGAAAAGAAAGAAGGAAAGAAAAAGAAAAAAGAAAGAAAGAAAAATAGAGAAAGAAAGAAAGAAAGAAAGAAAGAAAGAAAGAAAGAAAGAAAGAAAGAAAGAAAGAAAGAAAGAAAGAAAGAAAGAAAGAAAGAAAGAAAGAAAGAAAGAAAGAAAGAAAGAAAGAAAGAAAGAAAGAAAGAAAGAAAGAAAGAAAGAAAGAAAGAAAGAAAGAAAGAAAGAAAGAAAGAAAGAAAGAAAGAAAGAAAGAAAGAAAGAAAGAAAGAAAGAAAGAAAGAAAGAAAGAAAGAAAGAAAGAAAGAAAGAAAGAAAGAAAGAAAGAAAGAAAGAAAGAAAGAAAGAAAGAAAGAAAGAAAGAAAGAAAGAAAGAAAGAAAGAAAGAAAGAAAGAAAGAAAGAAAGAAAGAAAGAAAGAAAGAAAGAAAGAAAGAAAGAAAGAAAGAAAGAAAGAAAGAAAGAGAACGAAATGAAGAAAGGAAGAAAGGAAGCAAGCAAGAAAGAAAGAAGCAAAGAAAGAAGGAAACAAGGAAAGAGAAAAAAAGAAAGAAAGACAGAAACTTACTTCTTAGGGACATTAAGGACATGGGAAGAAGATGTAAGTATGTAAACTTGTAGGTTGCTGGTTTATAATCACTGTCTCGGGCAGTAGTTTTCACTCCAGGTAAGAATCCAGAGTAAAATAATAATACAGACGAACTTGGTATCCCAAGTAAAATAATTCTTGGAATTGAAATGATTAAAACATTGGACCTGTAATGTCTCAGACAGTTCTTGAAGACAGAATTTCTTTGCCACCAATTTCCTGAGTAGTAAGAGTATCAGCAATAGTTTCAGTATTTACATAGGCACTGTCCGTTGTAGATGGTGGTGATTTATTATGTAATATAATTAGTGTCACCTTGTGCTGAACAAGATAGTATTGAAGCCAACAAGTCATAACATTCACTGATACAACATTGGTGTATTACTTTAACACTCTAGAAAGGTAAAGATAGGACAGCGAGGGTGACTGATTTCATAAAGAGTAGTTTGCAATGAAAAAAACTGCTTGTAGTCTAGAAAGCACATCAAATGGAGACATGTTTGTGCTTTCATCTCTTCACTCTGTTTGCCTTTAGGCAACACTAGTTTTACTAGATACCAAAACTCATTCCATGCTTGATACAGAAACGCTCCAAACAAATAGAAGCGTAATTTCCTATATTTTGATCAATAATCTCAACAAACTCACAAGTGTTACATCTCAGTGACAACCCATAAGAACTAAAACACAATGCAAGCTCTGTTTAAAGTATCTCATGTCTGACAAATGAGCGGGAGGAAATTCAGCTAAGTACTTCCTAGTTCCTAGATCTGGTTGTGTGCCCAGGTTAAGTCTCTCTTACTGGCTATTCCTGTTGCTGCTGACTTCCCTGTATGTTATTGCTTATACATACACTGAATAGGAAATGCTGATACATCTTCATCTCATAGGTTAAGAACACTGTTTATGATCCTCTAATCTCTAAATCATGTCCTTTGGATACACACAGGTTTTACTAATGCTTTGCAATAGCATTCTATACTCTTCCTAGTGAATTTGGTGTCCTTAAAGGAGTTGCATTTTCAGAAAATACTGAGCATTTGTCACAAGAGTACCTAACATTTTTGTAAAAATATAGATGCTCATAATTATCAGGCTTCTGCATAACAGCCTGAAAATGTCATATTTTGTGCAGAATATTCTACAATTCTACAAAGAAGCATGCATTTCACACTAAATGAAAGTAAAAATTAAAAGAGGACAATAAAAGTATAAACTGTATATATTGCTCACTGTGGTAATATAATTGAGTAAGATGAAAATAAAATTGTAGTGTTTTTCATGATGTATTAAATGAACAACACTAGCAGAAGGTTAATTAATAAGGAGATTTCAATAAGAAACTCCATAACATAGTTCAGATTCAAGTATTGTGTTATCTTAATAGCAAAATTTAAAAGGTTTTTCTTTCACAACTGTTTTACATAGCTTCATCTCTTATATTTCCCAACAGATTTCAAATTTTCTAGTTCACTGGCTAAACCAAAATGACACATTACTTACTATATATTGCACCAACCAGAAAACATTACTTGTCTATCTATCTAAATAGCCAGGGTCTTTTAAATTTTCTTTGTTTGGGATTTACTTTTTTATTAAAAAAAATCTACTTGCCCATTTATTAAACTTTTCTTTTTTTATATCTTCTGTCTCTAAATTATTTGTTTTCTCTCCTCTCAGTGATTTGTCCCAGTGACAATTTTAGAAAGAGGCATTTGTGATATAAATATATCAAATTTAAATTTAATCAATTTAAATCAATTTATATTAATTTAATATATTTTTATAATTTAAATAAATTCTTTGTCTTTCATTTTCATAATTAAGACATTTTGAAGAAAGAGGTTTGCTTATGTGTGAACAAAAGAAGAGAAGGAAGATGAACGTAGATATAACCCAGAAATAAATGTCCCCAGTCTTCAAGTAGGCTCGCTAGCTTGTCTTTCCTTTCCTTATCATGGAAACAAATGAGATCTTTAAAACATTTTTGCTTTGAAGATATTAAAGATAGAACATGATAAATCCAAGAAGCATAGACTAGCCATGAATATATTGAAGCTAACGTATAGAAGGTCAGTAATGATCAAAGGAGAGAGGCTCAAGGTAGGAAAAAATTCTGCACCTGTAGCTAGGAAATAAATGGAGAGCATTAACTGATTGGATCACTAGGTCCTTGAACATCTTTCTCTGTTAAATGGCTTCACTGGCATTTCAGTTAAGTGATCTGGGCAGATTGTCTGTGGCTGCTAAACACTGTAGTTTCCTTAAAGCTAAGACATCTGGTTCAGTGAAGATACTGTTGTCAGCCAGACGTGAGTAGTAGTGATGCAATCCAAGATGTTCTCTACAGTTACACCAATTTCTTGCCTGATGATAATCTTGATAGCTTGTTTCCTTCTGCTGTCAAAGACTTCAGTGACACAGTTTAAGCTCTTCTCTTCATTTCTTTCTGAAGTGTCTCCTTTTACTTGTGTCCCAGTCATGTCAACCTGCAAGAAGCTCTTTTTTTGAATAATAGATTAGAGGTGTTCAGGAAATAGCTGCCCTTCTTCATATTGATATTTCTTTATTCAATCTTTTCCCTTCTGCCCCCACCTTAAAAAGAACATCTTTTTGCGTATTCTCTCTGAGTAAATAAATAAGACTCATGTTTGTGCCAAGAAGGGTATAAGGCTGGACATTCACATGCTTCATGGGAAATTCTTCAAGAAAAGCAACATAAAAAAGTCTGAGAATAGCCATCACTAGTGAAAGAATATCAGTAACAAATACGCTTTAGGTATCTTGCTCTTTCTTAAATGCTTACTGGAGGATAAGGCACACTAAAAGCTAAATATTAAGGCTGCAAATGAGAGCATAGTCAGAGTATGGGAGAGAACACTGGAGTTACACAGTAACTCAGTTTCCATGGGACCTTGGACAATTCATCCTTAAGTCATGCAACACAACCCAGCAACAGCCTCAATCACGTGTTTACTCTGCCTCAGGGGTGCAGCAGACCTGAACTTGTGATGGAGTGGTTTGGGGCGACTTGTGTGGCAAGTGCTATGAAATAGGTCATAGAAAGGGTAACAGTTCTCTTTTATGTGAAATTTAGGTACTGAGAATTACAGCTAAATGAAATTGAAGTACTGTCTTGAAATGAAGTGCTTTTACTATTTCACAATGACTGGCTTAATCAACAACCTCTGGCATCTTACCTAAAAATCAGCCTTTCTTTTTACCTTACAACAGGAGAAGATTGAAATGAAATTACAGTCATACTTTGTTTACAACTGAATTTCCTCATGAATGCCAAACAATTTTTGCAGTTCCAAAAATGAATGGCCTGTATACACCTTTCCTTTAGATGAATGCAGCCTATGGATGTCTCCAACACTAAGCTCTTTCTTTCTTTGAAGGATTATTTCAGGTTGTATCAGTTCTCTGAAACATGGACAGATAAAATCTCCTTCTACATATATTGTGACTGTTGTAGATTGAATATGGTGGCAATAGTATGTTGCTAGTTATTCCTCAGCTCAACTTTTGATTTGCAAAAACTTTCAGAATCTTCTGTGTGTCCTATGAGGACAGTGATTTTGGAGGGGCTGGAATCAAACTTTACTTAACCCAGACTTTCTCTGGTAACTGCAGTTATTGATTTCCTGGGTTCGCTTCCAGTTCTCCTTTAAGCAAGCAGCACCTACCTTTCAGAATGATGTAAATGGTCCTGATCCTCCAGTAGAATATTTTTGGGTTTATGTCATGTATTGGGCCTATGTATCTTAGGTTTCTCTGGTATAAGCGGGCAAAAACCATATGCTAAGAGAACAGCAGCAGTATTTATCTGAGCGTCCAACAGTATTTATACCTTATTTCTGGGAATGCATTTAGCATGTAAGTAAAATGTTCCATTAAATTCAAAATGAAAAGCTAATATTTCATTAATGATAGCAATATTCAGAGCATTTCCTGGAAGTAAGTTACTAACTCTTAATTCTTGTTGCCTATAATATAGACTAATTTAAATTTTAACTAATTTATCATCGGAGTCCAACAGACAGAGATTTGCCACTGAGGTACCTGAATATATTAAAAAAAAATTTTCTAATTCTATACATATTAAAACACATGACCATGTTATAGGTCTTATAACTGATTCAAAGTGCCTTCCTAAATAGCACCTGATCCAGACTACAGGTGGGTGATACTGTAATGATACTTGTAGTTGTACACTATGACTCTCTGCACAAGGATTGAATTTAATATTTATGGGAGAGTAGGAATACATATTCCATTCCAAAAAGATGCTGCATATTTAGTCAAGAAAAACAATACTTTTAAAAAGGTATTGTAAGGTTGTATTCATGATGCTTAAAATTTTTTCACTATATATATTTATACATACTGCTTATAACAATAAGTAGGCTATACCATTAAAATTTTATCATCAAGCTGAAGAATTTTATGACTGATCCAGTAAGAATAAGAACTGTAAATGATGCTTTTATGGCATGATTTTGGATTTATTCTTCTACAGAAAATCTTGAGATTTAGCTTCAGCACCATAAAGAATACCTCCTTCCAATAACGTCTTGCTGAAAAAAGCCAGTTACTGGAAGTTTCTCATGCAATGTATACTGATTGATTCACAAGAATTATGATAACATCTGTTTCTTTGTATTATTTTGAAGGCATCGATATATCCCTAAATATCTCCCAGAATAGCTTCTGTGGTTTGAAAAAATTGTCTGAAACATTGTTTTAAAGGTGCAAAATTTTACTCTCAAACTTCCTGAGTAACAGTATATCTCTGATATAACAGAAAGAGCCTTTGTATTGAAAATTCCTAAGAGTAACTCAGATTCAAGTTATTAAATCTAGTTTTTTTTTGACATTTATGAATTCTAAAAGAGAAGTCATTTATAGAATAAACCTTTTTTTTCTTTCAGGTGCCTCTTCACAAATGACATAGCACTCTGGACGATATTCAGAAAATCGCTTTCTGAAACAAGAAAACAAATGTTCTTTTCAAGATTCCATTTTCTCTGTTTATTCAAAATAATAAATTCATTTCACATTAATAAGTAAAATGTGCCAGATGAGTCAGAAGTAAGAAATGTTCATCAGCCAGGCAGAGATCAAGGAAAGTCCAACCAATCTTGATAACCGGTAATTTATGTTTCCATCAGTACCTGAACCTATGGGGCTGTCACTCCAGTGAGAAAACACTTTGAAAACTGTGGAATAATTAACTGATATTTTGAGTAGGTGCATATGGTCTACATGGATAATTACATGTCTTTTGTCAAATGTTAAGACATACCTCTGCTGATTGGCCCTTGATTTTTATTTAAAACCAGTTCAAACTAAAAAGCCAAATCTCACTGTCTTGCTCATTAGAAAACCTTATAAAACAAAACTAGCCCAGGCTGTTGGTTCTTTCAATCATTTACCTCTTATTCGTGAAAAGAAAGGAAAATAGCTATGTTAAATAATAACCTGACACACACTTCTCTTCCATTGAGACAGAGTTTCACAGCTGTCAAACAAACTATTTAGTTTGTTTGCCAGCTGTGAAAACCAGTGCCTTATCAAAAGCTCCTGTTTCCATCTATTTTGGATGAGGGATGGCATATCTAATGTGTCAGGCTTGGAGTCTGCACCTTCCCGAAGTCTCATCAAAACCTAGTGCCTGAAAATCTTCAAGTCAGATGCCAGGAATGACAAAAGGGTCAGTTAATCACTTGCGGCTGCCTGACTGGCAAGTCGTCACTCTGCTGTCAGAGAGTAATCAATTCGATAGGTCTTGTCACACAGGCAAAGAAGTGATTTTGGAAAGAAAACTAACAAACAGAGGGAGGCTTAAAGCAAAATAGTTGGCACTTCTAAGATTTTAAATTAGCATCACATTTAGGCATCTTGTCTTATTATTTGGATAACATCATGAGCAGCTTGCACTCGCTCCATTCAGCCCTACACTCACTACCTTTGTAATGTGGTTTTGGCATGAGAAATTCTAATAACAGCTCAGATGCACCACTTGGTTCATTTCTCTGAATACTGCAGTGACACCACAAGCATCTGATCCTCACTGACTTACATAGTCATTCTCATCCACTCAAACAAAGGGAACAGTGAAAGTGTAGACAAAATGCTTGCTCTTTGCCTCCACAGTGTACAGACAAGGACAGGCTGCTGGGAAACTGAAGACAGCAAAAGAGAGAAATTAAGAGCACAGCATGTTTATTCCCTCCTTTCTGCCAGGCAAACACACTGGGAGCTATTGAAAGATCTATGTCAGTGTATGTGTCTTTGGACAACCAAGAAATTATGCTCGCTTTCGCATCTGAGGGAAGAGAATAGAAAACCTAAGGCATTCTCATTCCTGCAGGACAAAATGTTGGTCCAAACAAACGAGTCCAAAATGAGTGCTGTTTACCAATATCTATTAAGCAGATGGAGTATGTTACTGAAAAAATTGCTACAAAATAACAGATTATCAATACCACTTACAATTGAATTCAGTGTTAATAAAGCAGCTCACAAGAAAGTGAAATGTCAGTAAGTTTTCCAGTAGGGAAATCATTAGATCCAGCTGACTTAGATGCACCTGGCATATAGGCACCAATAATTGACAGTGATTCTTATGGTCATGCCTAACTCTATGTGCTGAAGATGTCATGAGTAGAGTTTTCCAGGCCCCCATTGAGCAGTCACCATCCTGGAATGAGGAGACATAAAGATATCCAAAGGTCTTCATGTGAGGCTTACCACTATTTGCCAGCATTTAGATGTCAAACTGGTAGGTGTGCTCAACACTGTAGAAATTGCCTTTCCCATTAATTAATTAGTTGCTACTCCATATAACAGTAGAAAAAAAGGAGGTTCAAGGGCCACCTCAGCTTCTCCTTTATTTTTCAACTGTACCCTAACTCATGTGGTCAGGCTAGTTTAGCACTTGAAGAACAGTTATTTTGTGATATGGCTGCCTAATAAGTAGCATAATGGCCAAACACAGTATGCAATCCTTGGAGCAGGGATCTGATCTGCTCCTCCTGCCTTGTTTTGTTGCTGCTTTTTAGAAATGAGTGAGAGAATATCTCCCTTTTTTAATTCCTTTCCTTCCCAGCTCCGTTTCCACATATGTCCCCAAAAGTGAAACGTGAAGATTTAAATCTTTTCAGACTCAGGTAAAAGAACCAAGATCTTAGGATGCTTGTTTTTATCTCAGCTGAGTAAAATCTCAGTGAATTAGATTAGTTACCAATAAACACTTGTTTCCTATAAACAAATAGCATTTACCATGTCCAAAACTCTGTTTCGCTTTTCAGCTTTACTACAACTTTTATTAGGCTATTAAAAGGCATTATTAGTGCTCTATGCAGTTTTTCAGAAGGAAAATCCCTTATCAAAATGTAAATGTAAATTTTATGGGAAGGATGAAAGTAGGTGGATTTCTGCTCAATGTTTCAGGGCTGAAAAGAATAAAAGTTATATAAAATTAAATATCGTGTTAAAATGTTGCCCTCTACCAGCTAGGAGGAAAATATTTTCAAATACATGTATTGTCTGCATAATAGGCTCTGATTGACTTGATTAAAATAAGTACCTTCTCTAAAGAAAATACTAAATTTTTCTATAATTCCAACTACAGAATTTCAATATTTATGAGACTCTGAAGTAGAATTAAAAGTAGTCTGTCTTTGCTGAACATATAAATAATAGATTCTGAGCAAAACCCATTTCTACAGTGTTAATCACATCTAAAACCATTGGTTGCATTACAACTAATTAAAAACTCATTTAATATATAACATTTGTGAAACTATATCTCATGGTCTTGCCGTATGCTGTTGTGTAGCCAAGGAAATAAAAGTATTATTTTTAGTAATAATACATTCTAATGCTAGGTAGGGTTATTTATTTAATTTAATGATTTTTCTTTCCCCCTCACACAGTCATGTGTTTACTAGTAAATCTGCTGATAGTGTTTCAAAAATCTAAAGATTTGCGTCTTTTAAATCAGTCAGGTTTTCAGCTTTCTTTGCAAATACAGGTAGAATTGCATTATGTAAAATACCAAGCATAAGAAAAAAAATTGCATTTTCATTGATCTCAGGTGAAAATAAATTTTTGTCTGTGGAAATTTTGTGAGCTCTGGGGATTACTCAGGCTGAGATACCATACAGAACCTTGTTTAAGACTCATGATTTTAATCTGAAGTTTTTTGCGTAGTCAGTTGCTCATATAACTTTTGGTAGAGGCAGAAAATTGTTTTATTTGGTCTCTGAACTGATGGATTGTCTCAGACTTGATGGATGTCTCTGATACGTGGAAGTTAAAGGAGGGAAGGGAGGTTGAAGAGTGTGTCATTGCATATCAGTTTTAACAGAAACAACTTCTTATAAAACTCCCTAATTGCTGTGAAATTATTGCTATATGTAGCAACCTTCATAGATGGTGGAATATAGTCTGCTGTTTTACTGTCTGAACTTTAAATTATTTTGAGGAGTTACAGGACATGCAGTAAAGGACCACAAAGGACATTTCAGGGAAGAAGAAAATGCCATCTACTTCATTACCAAAGAGCACACAGGAAAGGAACATACAGGTAGTTTATACAGCATATAAATATGCTTATAAAGTGAGGCATAAATATTTGTAAGATAAGCCAGAGGTATTTTTAACAATAAAACCAATTAAGAACACAATGCAGATTGCCAGTTTTCAATCCAGCACGCTGTCTCATTAAGGGACATGAAGTAGCGACACCTATTTCCTTGAGCTTTGATGGCTAAATTATCTATCCTTTATAAACTGGGTGTTTTTGGTTTTTTGTACAGGAAGCTCTCCGTAAAATTTAACAGCAAAGACTACTTTGAATGCATGGCCTAGAAAGGTGGTGATCTCTAGTGCATTTTTATAAACTTATAACGTGGTAGAGAGAATAAAATATGTTTGAGTATTGATCCATTTTAGCTTCTACATGACATTTTAAGATCTTTCCACATCAATTCAGCCACTCCAGTTCTGGACACTTAACAATGGTCATAGATGTTTTACTTTAAGATAAAGAATTTTACTGAGTTTTTGAGATGTAGTGTTCTCTTTTTTGACTTCATCTTAGGTATCATTTTGCTCTGCTTCATAGCATGATGTATGAGGTTTGAACTTAACTTTTTTCTTTCATTAGAATTCAGTGGAATTTAAAGACTTAATTATTCTCTTTTTCTTTGCTTAGCTTTTTCCGAAGTAGTAATATCTGAAACACGTTGTCTTGAGTCTTACTTTCTAAGTCTTTTTTTTTTCTTTAAGTCTTCTTAAAGTGGAGTTACTCTTTGTTTATTTCAAATAATCTTTATTTATACTTCCCTCTGTTTGATTTTAATATTAATGTTTCCTCTATGTTTATGTCTCTGTATAGGAAGCATCTGTTTCTAGTAATATGAATTTCTAGTAATATGATTTTTTGTGCTTCAAGACCCTAGATTTTACTATACTTAGCTCTGCTTTTTTAATGACATAATTCACTTTAGTATATAACTTCATGTGCTTTTGAAAAGATTCATATTACAACATAAATCTGCATCCCTATGTACCCTAATTTTATTATTCTGGTTTCTCTTGTCTTTTCTGCCTTGCTTTCTTGTCTCCATCTCTCTAATTAAAACTGTCTGTGGTTTGTTTCAGGAAAGAGTTATAAGGGTTATCCAGGGAAAACCTCTTCATTTAGCCTCTAGATTTATTAGGCAATCCTAGCAGTCATTAAGGAACAAGAGCTTAATACATTCTTTTACATACTGGTCAAAAAAAAAAATCAAAAATTCATCATCAAAACTTGTTTCCTGGTTTAGAAGACAGTGTTGAAAAAAGTGGAAATGTATTACAGCCTGAGAACTTACAAATCCCACTCTTGCCACAAGGGGAGTCTTGATAGATACCATCTGTGCCCAGCACCATACTTTCCTGAGAACACCTTTTGAAGCCAGGGTTTCACAGGCCAACCTGTCAGCCCATGCATCCTAATAAGCATCCAGACTCACTCATGTATCTTTGAAGAAAGGCAAAACAAGAGGCAGCTGCTACTCATCAGGGAAGCCAAATGAAATTAAAAAGCCTAACACACAAGAGTTTTTTAACACTGAAATTAATACAAAAGGAGGTGATAGGCTCCTTTTATCAGTCACCTTTTAAAAATGTGTAATTGGGATCACCTCAAAATAATGATATTAATATGTAGAAGAGGTAATATTCAATATTTAATATTAACTGGATTTGTGAAGCCTCTTTTATCCACAAGGACCAATATATTGCAATTGAAGCATGAAATAACTGTACCCCAGGAGTTGTGTAGTATAATTAATCTATTTAAGTGGCATTTGGGCTTAAAAAAGAAAAAAAAACCCGACCAAATCATCCGGAAGTTCTCATAAACTTGTAATTCATGAATCAGCATTAGATGTAAGCAATGTGCTCTCATCTTCAACCCTCACAATGCTGAGTGCTTTCCCCAAAACAGAAGAGGGACTAAAACCTTCTGTACCTTCCTCATATTCTTCTTGATACAGAACCCTGCAAGGCTGCAGCAGGGTATGAATTGAGTTGTTGAAAGATTGGTCTCAGCAGGTCTTCCATTACCCTCCAGGGAAAGGAAATGCCTTTCTACCTACATGTCAAAACACCAAGACAGGGCTGGCAATAGACTGTTACACTTGCAGCAAGTAGGTAATATTTTGAATTATTATTAGAGGTACAAGTGAAATACTCATGTTGGGCACCACAGCACCTTCTCTAGACTTTTAAAAATAGTTATCATGACTCTTTATTAGGAGAACTATATATTTTTTTTTCAAATTATCACAAGAAATTTTGGTGGAAATCAATTTATTTAATGAACAAAGTTCATTATCATTCTAAAGTTACTATCTGTTGAGATACTTTTTCGAAGTATTTTGTCACAAATTATAAATACCTGATAAGCTTTCTAATATTAAATAGGATTTTGAGATATATGACTTTTAGAGGATATATATTATATATATATAGCTCTCATATTTTACCATGAAAACCTACTTTCAAATAAAGCCTTACTATTTTTTTTCCCTAATTCTCAGTAATAAATGTAACAGAGAAAATACGAGTCTTTAAAGACTTTGGATGCCTCTGACTAAGTGGGAAGGTTTCATTTCATGAAGTTTCATGAGGTTCATCCTTTCCCCAAAGTACCTGGCTTCAGCAATACTAAATGAAAACACAAGCAGTGCTATTAGTAATGTTCAGTAGCTATAAAGCCAGTCTGACATTGTCAGTGACACATGTAGATGCACTTGAAATGAAAAATGATCCCAATACTCAGTATCTCTGCAAACTGAATAGCTTCTAGTATCTTTAGGGTTCACACCCCAAGCCCAGCTTCCAAGTGCCTTCATTCAGTTGAAGAGTTCTGTAATAATGAAAATGATGGCTTTTGCAAGGGAAAAATACAGGAATTAGTGATTTGTTTGCTCAGGGCAAGAAGAAACTTTGCATTTAGAGGCTGCTCCTCTGTATGCTTGATATCATTTACCGCCCGTATCATATATTTACTGCCTGTATCATATCAGCACTGCCTGTCAAGTCCTGCCTAAAATAAATATTAGTAAAGATGTAGATAGCTCCCAAATGGAGATTGGGAAAGCAATAACAAGGTTAAGTACAGAACACACTACTTCTTGTGACTAAGAAGAGTATGAAGTTATGGCACAGAAAAGTAGAGGAGCTGCCCTTTGCTGTGGCTGTACCCACAGGAGCCAACAAGTGACTAAGGGAGAGTGCGTGCGATGCGACCACAGAGCATCATCCCCTCATCAATGATAAGGACAATCTTGTAATCCCCTTCTAGTCCCTTTTACCTGTTACTTTTCCATCTCTGTGGCTATTTGTATGTAGCTTTCTAGTAAAATTTCCCAACACTCTGTGTATCTGGGAAGGAAGTTCTTCTATTCTACAAGTATTTGGAATTTAAAATTTTTTACTATTCCAGAATAGAACTAATGCAAAATTTATGAGATGCTCTTCTGCAGTCATTTTAATTGAGGGTTTATGACATGAGCACTACAGATGGAAGAAGGAGACTGCATGATATGTGATTGAAAAGTTAGCAGAATTAATTTCAAATGCCTGTGTCAAAATATATTTAGGCTCTAACTACACAAGATAATTAGTCCAAAAAGAGAAGCTGAGAGAGGACATTTTCAGAGAAGTCAATAGACTAGACAGTGGCATGGCATGAGCTTAGGTTACTCCAATGTTTGTATGAGATAAATGGCTGTACCAGAGATTTTTTCTTCCCTGTTTTTATTGTCTGAAAACATTTCCATGCAAAATTGTTCTAGGTTCCAGTGGTACTTGCCTTCCCTCTCCTATCATTAATCCCTCCAAAAGTATAAGTGAAGAAATTAATCATAGCCCATTCATGTTTGACACACAAATATTTTTCTGCAGATTCAAGTCTTGAGCACAGCTTTTCTTGTAGCTGTTTTCCTTAAATTAGCTTATCATTCATAAATAAGCATTTGTGACTACTCAATAAACTGATAAAACACATTCTCAGAGATTTCAATAATTCTTAATAATCTGGTGAGGAAATAGTAACAAAGGAAGTGCTCAATGCCTCCCTGAAGCTGTATTTCTCAGGCTGCTCACTGGCCTTTGTGTAATGAGTTGAGTGGTGAAGTGTCCCTTGACAAACATCATGAACTATTACACAGTTAGGGTGGGAATGGCACTGGCCACACGAGGAACTCCTAGGGACAAGAAAAAGAGCAGGGATAATCAGTCATCCTATGACAAACTTGGAATTTTCTCTACCTGAACTGTAGCCCAAGGGGAGCAGTATCAATGTTGCTAGAGTTTTGAAAACCAATTTTCCATGGCATTGAAAACAATGCTTTGGAAACTCCAGTAATTACCGACCCAAGGCCTTATTAGCAGCAGTCCTGAAGGAGATGCTTTGAGCTCTCCTGGACTGCAGTGGGCTGTGGACATTGTCTCCCTCTGAGTGGGGTGCCTTTCAGAGATTGCCAGCTCTCTAGCTTACAATACTCAGAGCACTGTTGGCTGATGACAGAACCTGGGCTGATAACCTCACTTCTTGGTGCTCACCCTTTGCCCACTGAAGCATTTGCCATGAGTATTTCAATAACACTTGAGGCGAATTTTTCACAGGTATGCATTTGTACATAACTCCTCTGTGTGTGTGTGTGTGTGTCTTGATCTAAATGCCTTACAGCAAGTATAGCACAAATATGATGAATATATAGCTAAGACTATTATAATTGTACTAATAATTCTTGTAATAATTCCTGTAGTAGCAATTGTAGTAATTCACTGCTATAATTGCAGTAAATTCTGTTGAACTACCTTATAAATTAGTCAGTGATAAACCACTGCTATAGTCCTTTAGATATTAACTGCTTACCAAGTCTGGGAGTAAGATTGGAACCAGCCACAACTATAATCCTCTCTGGGAAGGAGTTTAGAAAGCAAGGTGATTCTTTCTGAGCTTCATGACCCAAAAGAAGGGTCTCCCCCACCCTTTGCCTTTGCCTATGAAATCCTTAGCCATAAACTACTGATGAAATCTGGGACTTGGATTCAGTTGCACCCTGACTCTGTCAGGAGTCAGAAAACAAGTGGGCTCTCTCTGAAACTTGTGACTCAATGGAGAGTCTTCCTCTTAAACCTTTACTCCCTTTTCACCCCCACTGTATGCATAAATTATTCTAAATAGATCCTAATTTGATGTTCCTGTGTAGTAAGTAGTAGAATGAACCCTGCCATCAAACTTTCTCATGTTTTTGCAAATGTATATTAAACTTGCTTTTGCTGATACATTTTTCAGTGATTCTTTAAATGGCCCAAACCATTCATTTTACTATAGCATTTTCTCTTAATGTTTATTTCAAAGGCTTTCTCATCTTTCATAGTGTTTTCTTAATGACATCTATTTTTCTTGTTATTTTAAACTAAGGGTCTCTGAATTATTGGTATTATTGGATATATGTACTGAAAAATATTTTCACTTATCCAACCACGATCAGAAAACTTATCCCATGAAATGTGGAAAAAGAAATCAGAGATTCAGTCATTTAGGTACAGAGCTTTCATTACTCATCCTGCACCAACGATTCTCCCTCCCCTCCTAATGCTCTGGGCCACAGAATCAGGAGTCCAGATTCAGGTATTTTTTGTCTTTTTTTCCAAGTCCTCCATGGGCCTGGATAGTGCTTTCTTATTCCTGAGAGACTCTCGACTATAATAATTATGTTATTTACAAACAGTAGAAATCCCAGACAAAAAACTGAGGCTCATCAACATAAAAGGCATAATATAGGGTCTCTTATCAACAAGAAAACATCTAGCATCCTGACTGCTAAATAAATGGAGACCTTTTTTGAGCTTAAGTATAAGACAGATAAAAAAGGACCAAACTGCAATTCTAGCAGCTTACAGATAAAAATAAGAGAAACAAATTTTTCTTTTAAATTCCAGACACAGTAAGATGCCCATCTATGATGCTCTTACATGTTTGTACCAGTAACTCCTGATCTTTGGAAATACCAGAAGACAAGGATCCCAGTACATTAGTAATCATAGCTCTGTTATTACCCATTTTGGTCCACAAGGGAAATCTGTTGTTATGTGAATATATTTTATTCTTTGGTCTCTCATATGCTGTCATCTTTTAATGGCTTTTCTTTTTTCCCTGATATCTTTGTTTATGCTCATAGCTACATCCCAGTATGTTAGTTACCAATTCATGGCCAAGGCTGAATTTCTGTCTTTAGAGAACCAAGACTCTTAAGTGCAATTAGCATCCAAATAGGTCAATTATTTTATACTTGTGTATGCAATAAGGTTTTTCCAACATTCAAAATTAACTAAATGCTTCAGGTCTCAGCTATAAGGCAAAAAGATTAGTGGCAGTTGTACTGTGAATATAAAAATTGAACAGTCATTTGTACAGCTGAAGCAATTAAGCATACCATCATGACATCTTTAGTGTGCATATATTATGCAAATATATAAAGCATAACCTTTCCTCACTATTTAGAATTTACTAAAATAAAAATATTCTTCTCTGGTGAGACTAAAATAACAAATGTGAAAAAATTCAGAGCAGCATTCTTCAGCAATCTTTCGTTCTTTAATTTTTAAATTAATAGATTGCATATTTAAGAAAGGGAAGGTGACTAAGAGAATCCATTTTTATAAATTACAATGAAGTCCTTTTCTGTCAGAGACTTTTAATTTTTTCCTGAAAGATTCTTTGTGCGTGTGTGCGTGTGCTTGGCGTGCAACAGTCTTGATCCACAGCTAACTCTGGAAAGCAGTCCAAGAAACAGTTCTCTTACTCAAAATTAAGCAGCACCACTACCATATTCAGGTTTTTGTTGTTATTCTGACTGCAAGTACCACATGGTCATTATATCCCATGCTTACAAATCAGAGAACATATTTTCACTCTCAGAGTACCCTCAGGTATTCTTCAACTCACCCATTTTAAGATTTTACCCTTTCAGAAGAAATCTGCATTTGTAAAAGCAATTTAAAATATTTTACTAATATCTAAGGAATAATGCTGAAGTCTGATAAAAATTTCTATCTCCTTACCATTCACGCTTTTATATATTTCCTCTTTGCAGAATAATGTCCTTTGTTTAAAACATTTTTTTCAACTGATCATAATTTATCTGAAACTTCCATGTGTAATATTTATAAATTTTAAGATAACTACAAATATTACCTGCACTGTGGAAAAGTAGATTAATCTGAATGACTCCTTTGATGGTTATCATGAACATGACACCTTATGACAATTGTTAATATATTTTTAAACTGAAATTCTTCAAAATTATCTTAAAGCCACAAGCCCTTCATAAAGAATAATTTGATGGTTTGTTTTTAGTGTGTTGTTGTTGGAGTTTTTTTGTATCAGGGTGTGTGTGCTTTGGTTGGTTGTTTTTCTCTGTGTTTTTCTCCCCGGAGAAATGTAATCCAGGCAAGTGAAAGCACGTTATAAAAAGCAAATTCCAATGCAAATTTTAGTTAAGAAATCGGTTACACATGTCTATACTTGTCTGTTTAGACATGCATAAAAGAAAATCTGTGAAATTAGATTTAAGAAAGGCTACTACTCTGCATATTTACTCTGTTATACATAGATACATATGCACACAGATTTAGTAGGAAAATTGCATATATGCTTCCACACATCTGAGAAAATATTACTTAGAGAAGTGTTTCTTTATCAGAGATTGATGTGTTTGTTTTGTGCAAACCATCACCCATTTAAAGCTTCAGTGATTTCCTGTACTACTGGTTATCCTATTTGCTTAGCAAAACACTATGTAATGTTCATGGATCATAAATCATTTCTCAAATGTTAACCATGAAATGTATCAGTATTTTATCTTCTTTTCCCATATATCTCTGACTCAGTCAACTTGTTTTGAAAACAGGATTTTTAATGCACTGTAATGTTTATCTTTACCACCTCAACATTAGTTTGGACTTCTACTTTGCATGAATGTCTTACTTTACTGTCTTGCATAACTTTGACTACTGATTTACAAGTTAGAGTGCATTCTTCATAGAGAAGAGCTTATTAACATGAAAGCTCTTAGCCGACCATATCCACATCTTTAGTACATTTTCCCAGTGTATGTCAGGAATCAAATGTTTTACATTTCATAGGTAGATAAAACTTAAATTTAATCAGAGTAAATAAAAGCAGAATTTAACATATTATATTTTCCAGATTAGAAATATAATACTTAATTCACAGCTTTCTTTTTATTTTCCTCTGTGTCTGGACTAATGGAATTCTGTTACCACTGTCCTCAAGGAATCAAAGGGACAGTAGAAATCAACCCCTGGACACACAAGTTGAGATAAATCAAAATAATTGCTACACCAGCATTATGTTGTTGAATATGTACCATGTGTTACAACAGTGTAATTCAGCTATGAAAGTAATGTAGCAATAAATTAATGAGTACATCAATCCCTGAAAATAATAGTTTGCAGCATTAATAATATATTTTCAGATAGCCTTTCTAAATAAAGAAAGAAAGAATTATTAGACATAACAGGGGAATCTAGATAGTTTTGAAACATAAATAGTATAGTAAATGAAGAATGAAGAAGTCTCTCTTGGAAGTCATCTCAACTGTTTTTACAAATCACTGAGTGTTTTTTAAAGCCAGTAGATATAATCCTATCTAACATGCTTAAAAATAAAGAACAAAAATAATAAAATCTAATTGATATATTTAAAAACAATAAACAAAATTTAAATTACTTCCTCATTGCACTGAAGTTAATTTTTTGTCCTGGAAATTTTATATCAAGGAATATGAAATCTCTAAGGAATTCCCTTGATTCTTACAAACTACCATGTTGCTCCACACTTTATCACAAAAGTCGGGTAACAGTAATTAGTTACATTGCCACAAAACTGCAGTTTTTAGGCTGTGCTGCAGAGTTATTGAAGAACTTAATGTTTGCACCTTCAGCTTGTTTGCTGAAGCAATTATTTAGCCATTAACGTCTATGCTATTGGTTCTCAATTTTCCTTTAGTTCAGAAAGATTTGATTTGCTTTGCTGTACTGCATATTAAAAAGCTAACTGCATAGGTTTTGGTTGCCATGGACATCTGAAATTGCTTCAGAAGTTACAAATGTTGACATAATACATGAATTGTGATCATTACAGTCTAGTGAAGAATATATTAAAAAGTGATATGATAAGAAGAAAGTTCCTCCCAGGTTTCAGGGAGCTCAATGAAGCTGATAGTGTCAACAAAAAGCCTGAGAAAGGATCCATTTTAATTCAGAGACAAAGTAGCTGCAAATTATTAAACTGTAGGTATTTTAACGCTAACACAGATAAAGAAAAGTATTTTATTTAAAATAAACAAATACAGGCATTCGAAGTATAAAAAGATGCCTGAGTTCTCACTGCTGACGTTATCAGTTATCTCCTGGGTTGAGATGTTGCTCTGCAGAGTTAAAATCTAGTGCAAAGATATACTTTCAAGAAAAAAAAAATTTTTCAGCTTGAGAATGAGAAGTTAATAAAATATAAAAAAAGAACGAGTACCATTTATTACTGTTTGAACTCTGGATCTGAAAGTGAAACTGTGCTTTTGCCTGCTCTATTGCTGTATCAGGTTCAGTCTGTATCAGGGACAGTCTGAGGTCATGGAAAATGCTGTTCTCCTGCAAGCATGCCTTCATTAGCTAAAGCTCTCTTTAAATCCATACAACCTTAGCAAAATTGAAACTTCTGTAACTTTTAGTATTCTACACTTCTTTCTTGGAAAGAAACAAACAGAGAATGAGAAAGAAATTGCCCATTTTCATCAACATAATTAAATTACCCATCTTACGTATCCCTTGCTTTAAACTTATCCAAGCAGGATTTTTTTTTCAGACTTGATGAAGCTCAAAATCCTTTTAGTAATCGAATCAAGACTGAAGAATGCAAATACTGCATTGCCATTTAACCAGTTTTCAGATAATTTCTACTTATACTTTTGGTTTCAGTAAGGACTAAACTATAGCACCTGGAATAACCTGATTTTGAATCCATTTTTTGTTTTCTTGAATGCAGGAAAAGAAAAGCATTAATCTTTTCAGATAGAATTTTTATTTTAAACCTGAGATATGAAAAAAAATTAATCCAAAAAGGAATTACATTTAGAATCTCATGAGCAATTTTAAAAGTAGAAATAAGACAAGAGTTCCTTCTCTTTTATTAAAAAAACATTATCAGTTCCTACTGTACTACTGTGTACTTGATTTTGCTGCTATTGAAATTTTCATTACTTAAAATTCCAGAAAGTAATTCTCTACTGATGGATGATGTGCTGTCAAGATATCTGCTGTCCTTCCTTGCTATGGATATTATTCTTATGTAGTATGCTAATATGAGTGAAAATAATCACTTTTAAGAACCACTTTCATGAACTTCATTGTCCTGCTTGCTTCACTGAGTTCTTCTAGTTTATGTATCACCTATTAAAAGTTAGCCTTGCCTCTGAACTTGATATAATAGGTTTTCTTGAAATTATAATTGACATAGCCAATAAAAATGTTAATCTTTTCTAAAAGCTTTGAATGAACAGTATAAATATTCACAAGCTTGAACTTGATAGTCAATAAGGAATGCATTCTACTAATAATTTTCTCTGGAAAGCTTGTCATATAAAATGTTTTTATAAGCAGGCTTTATCTTTTACGTGGGTTTTTATTTACAGAAAGAACATCTTTCTGTTCCTCAAGCATAGAAGTTAACTTCATGATTTGTGTAATGTAGTTCAGTTTCTTGGCTCAAGGAAACTGGGCAAATTTTAGAGTGAAAGAATGTAAGGTCTCCAGGAGTCTGCAGCATCACAAGAGAACCCAGAGCTGAACAGAAGCAGGAACACCATGCTGAGAACCCCAGTCAGAGAGCTATTACTGAAGCACTACTGCCCAGAAGCAGCTGAATGGAAGGATTACCAGAAGGCAGCCCAGACCGCTTCAGCTAAACACCTAACTCCATTTTTGGTGTGAACATGCAGCTGGGTAAGTCAAGCTGCCCCTGTGCCATCCATAGGTTTCAGACATTTTGGAGTCAGTCAAGATGTACAGTCACTCAAACTTACTCTTATTCCAGGCAGCAAAATACCAATTTATCACTTCCAGGTTTGATATTCAGTGCTAGAAGATTTTGGTAGTCTGTGCTTTCTTTCCTGACTAACATGGTGTAAAGGTGGACGGGCAGAAAAGCCTGAAAGGAATTGAGCCTTTCTCTTGCAGCGTAAGCGGTGGATTGCTCCAAAGTTGCTCTGCTCACTGGGCTATGACACAAAAGGGATATGGTATACTTTCCATCAGTTTTTCTTTTAAAGAACGTTGATCTGACTGACCCATGCTATTCTCTGACCTCAATCCTGTTAGCATCAACTCCACAATGTTAGCAGAATGAACTTTTCCAGGATTTTAAGATATGGGCACATAAATTTTCAACCCCAGGTGGTCCTCCCCCAAGTGTAAGGCAAATATCCAATCAATGCCTAATAGTGCAATAAAAACAACAGTACCTGTGGTCATTCACAGAAGCAACAATGGAGACACCTAACCCATATCTGGAAATGCTTCAAAATCTACAGAAAGCCAACTAGTTAAAAGGAGATGTTGTGAACTGTACTCCTGGACTTGTTACCACAATTTTCATTTGTACTACAGTTAAAGCCTCCATTATATCCATATTTATGTTGTATTCTGTTTAATTTTTACCCCTTTCATACTACAAGAATTTATTTTTTTCTGCTATCTCTTCTGTCTCCATAAGAATGAATTCACCTTCACTTTGAAAACTGTTTTTTTACACTAATCTTATAGCTATTATTTCCCCACAGAACTACACATCCTTATTTTTGGGCCAATGCCAATTATTCTTCAATTTACTGCTGTGCTACTTAGAGATGTTGATCCCTTAAGCAATTGGTCAGTACTTACAAGTCTGATGAAATTAGCACTGTCTGTTACTTTCCCAGTAATTGGATCTCAAATATCCAGTTGTGATTTCAGTTCTCTCTAGTCCCCCATTTGCCTGTCATCAATCTATTCCACTACTATCTCAGCTCCCTGATGTGGAGGAGCAGGAATCAGAATGGGAATGGTTCCAGGCGTGGAAAAAGATATACAGGACTTGAAAGGACTTTGTTATATGGACTTTACAGTTACTATGTGGTTTCACTGTATGCTACCCCTCCAGTTGTCTATCTCGTATTGGCCTTTTTAGCCACCAACGCGCTTGTAACAAATGTGGGTAGAGCCCTCCCCAAATCTTCGTTCGCGAAGCCTAGCCACGATGACCCCTCCAGTTGTAACACCTGGGCGTGCTCAGGCATGCCTCGAGTTGTCTGCTCCCTGCTTCCCCTCTCTTCCCTTTGATTGGCTGAAAAAGCTGCAGTGAGGAGAGAGCTACCATTCGTCCTTTCCTCTCCCTGTTCCTCCCCAGTTCCTCCCTCTTCGCCCGAGTCCCTACTCCTAATTGTTTCCCTGTTTGTCTGTCTCATGCTCCACCCCATTTTCTGGCCCTTTCTACATCAGAGCTTATATAAACCCTACACACTTTCAATAAACAGCTGTTGCACCTCAAACCTTGCTCGGACCCCTTTGTGCAGTGTCGCGGTCCCACACATCCCCCCCTTGGACCATGGCACCCTGACCCCTTCTAAAGCTTTCAGCCAGAAGGTAAAAACCGGACACTAGAGGAAAGGGAGAATAATCTACGAAACTCACACAAATTAAAGACAAGTTTTCAGGTTTTCTCAGCTAGGTGTTGGAGGTATGCCCAGATGCATGTCTTCCTGTGAGAATACAGACTGCTGAAGTGACCCTTTGTATACTGTTATGAGCTAGAGCTGTGATGGATTTGCACAGGGTGGGGAGAAAAGAGCTATTGCTGCAGCTTTCCCTTGTTCACTATTGTTCTACTTATGCTGGATTTGGATCTACGAGATCTGACTATTCTGTGCATACACTCCCTAGTCTGTTAGCAGGATTTATTCTGAAAAGAAATATTCCTATATAATTGGGTTAACAGAAATGAGACACTTTTTAACACATATAGATGCATTGTTTAGAATAAGAAGTGATTCTTGTTTCCTTAATACAATGTTCAAAGTATTTACAAAGGTTTAATATTTCTCTATTGAAATGGTCTTTCAAGATAAAAGTTAAACTGATGGTTTTGAAATGAAAATTGATTTTCTCCCTCATTCTAACTGATGGAAAATTTGAGGGAGACCGCCACTTTTAAGTGAGATTTTCTTATTGTCAGAGACATCACAGAACTGTCAGAAGGCATGTTAATTTTCCCAATTGTTAATACTTTTTTTGGCCAACTTCAGGAAGGTTCCGTTTAGAGGAAAAGTAAATTTACTCTCCAGTACCATTTTAAGGTCTCCCTATTGACAAAAGCACTTTTAAATATAAATAAAAAGCTGCAATAGCAACTATAGAGTCAGCCATAATTACCTCTCTCCATGGCCTATAATAAAATGATATATTAAATATTTACATGATGGTTTATTTTTAAATGTTTACATGCAGGCTTATTGTTATAATAGCACAGACCAGATAAAAAAATCTTCAGTGAATTAAGGTATAAATCATAACCTATCACCTTTTTTTTTTTTCTTAGCAGACAAGGAAATATTTTTTCTTGCATTTGTGCTTTGCAGAATCCTCTGCAGACAGACATATCCTCAGTGTGAATCCTCTGGATTGATATTAGCCTTTGTTCTACAGAACTATCTTTTTCCTTAAAGACATTCTGACTGTGGAATTAAGATAAAAATCTAGAGGTCTCTCGCTTTATTTTAGCTCTCGGTTAAAATGTAGCCTGGAAAAAATCTGGTTTGATTGCAAGCAAGACTATGAGAAAACAACGATCAATTATCTGCTAGGAAGGTATGAAATTTCTTCACTTTCATCAATGATAGCTTCATTTAAATGAGAATCTGTAGAGACAGCTAGGTATCCTCTGTGCTAAATTACTACTGTGAAATATAGAAATATGTTCTGGCTGCAATATCTTTTCTGTTTTCCCAAGGAGGTGGATGACAAACAAGATTCATACGGAATGAGCATCAGTCAGTGAAAATGTAACTGTCTGAGTCACAAAGAGAACTGATTAGGCTATCAGATATTACCATTAAAAAAAGATCTTCCATAAACATTAATCTAAATCTTATAAATCACAGGGTTGTCAAATGGGAATTGGAGAAAGAGATATAAAGATGACAAAGAATGACTTTCCGCTTCTCTAATTTGTATATTACTGTGGTAAAATACCACATTCAGCAAAAGTACTGGAGAGGGATAGTCTCCATTACCGTAAGAAGTAAATAAATGTATAAGTCAGGTGGATGGATGATTCTTACTAGATGTGTCTTATTTGTTATAGGGTAAGATTACTGTACTGTTCACTGAAGCATTATTTTTCAAAATGAAGAAGATAGGCCCAGGGAGGACAAAAGGAAGACAAAATACCTAGTTTTCTCCACTTATACACACAGGCATGTACATGCATATAATGCTCTATAATTTCAGAAGGCAGAAGCTAATAGTCCTTACATCTTGGCCTGGGAGACATTGTTTTAGCCACAACAAAGTGTAGTCCTTACTTGGCTGCTCTCACTCTGTCCTGTATAGTTTGATCTGAACCAAACCGATCCGATTTCTTTATCATCTGTTAAACTTTTTAAAATTCTTCTTCCTATATTTTGTCCAGCCACAGACTTTGTCAGAACTCCTTTCAATTTCACATTTAAATTTTCCAGACCAACAAAAAAAAAAAAAAAAAGAGCAGTGTGGGGAAAGAGAGGAAGACTGTATTAACTGAAGAGTACACAGTTTCTAACCACGTCTGTACTTTATAAGGGTGATATGATGAGAAAAAAAATGCTTTTCCCTTCAGCTGCAGATCCTTTCTTCCCTCCAATAGGATTATACTTTTTGCAGTGCTGAGGGCACAGCACAGGTCTCTGACTGCTGAGCAGAGCCTAATGTCTCCTGTGCCATCTTGGATGCTGGGGCCAGGCGAGAGCCAGGCATGGCTGGGCACCTTGTTGGGGGCTGGGCAGCCATGGTGCAATGAGGGTGGCATGGTGGCATCATGACTGCAGATGCCACCATCATCATGGTGGCATCATGACGGGCTGATGGCTCTGGGCCTCTGCTTGGCAGGACTCCATCCCGTCTGCCCCTTCCATGGCCCCAGTGTGTGAGGGTGGTTGCCTAACTAGGCCTAGTGGAGAAGCACAGAGGGGCATGGGTGCCAGCATGCTCTGCAAAGAAAGCGTCGGGAGCAGCAGCTCTGTTTAATTAGCTTAAACAAACTCAAATTGGCTTTTTATGGGTGTTTGGCAACATTTGTGTTAGTTAAGGATGCATTACAAGGAAACTGGTCTCAGAGCAGAAATTTTATCAAACCCTAATACCCCATTACATCCTCCAGGATGAATTCTTTTTTCCCAATCCTGTGAGCCACAAATGATGTTAATTAAATGGAGACTTACCTCTTCTCTTGTTTTCAAGAAGTAGTATGAGGCGGAGAGAATTAGGAATTAAATGAAAGCTTTGCTTTTTTCTCTAATGACTTTTCCTCTTTTTTTTTTTTCCAATAACATTGTGTGATCACTATAACTGAAATCAATGGGAAAGGCTGAACTACTAAGTTTCTGCTGGAAGAATGTCTTCTTAGGCCACCATTCTTGGACTAATCAGCTCCCGAGGAGAGGAGAGGAGAGGGAGAGGGAGAGGAAGAGGGAGAGGAAAGAAAACTCTACCTACAGCCATGACACAGTTCAGGGAAATGACAATAGATACAAGAGCTGAGATTTTTCAAGCAGTTAATCCATGATCAAAAGTATTGTCAAGTTTTTTTACTTCCCTTAATTTTTTAAAGTGTCACGAGCATATGTGTATGTGCGTCTGTGTGTAAAATGCACAAAAACACACATTGAAGTTCATTATTTTGATCCATACATCTAATATATTTATACACATAATTATTCATATATATATATATATATATATACACACACACACATTAACAACATTCACCCCAGGCAATAAAAGTGAAGACAGAAAATCCCGTGTAACCAGCACATGGTAAAATATATAAAATAGGACATAACTATATTTGCTCTGCTCTGTTATTCATCATCCTAGTTTATTCTCATGGAGGATATGAATTATTCATTTTTAAGCACAATAGGAAAACATTAGTACTGTCTAATGGCCAAGTGGGATTTTCTAATGAAAGACTTGTGAATCATTCATTGTAATGAGGAATGCTTTTACAAGAACAGGTATTAAGTGTGTGAAGTAGTCATAACTTCTTTTTCAGACTATGACATCCTGGGTTATGAAAACAGCTGCATTTTGGTTCATGATAGAGAAAATGAGAAGAGGGTGACAGAATTTTCTTTTTCTAAAGTGAAAATGACTGTGTAAATTAGCTCCCAACTAGTAAACCATACTGGCTATGTTCCTAATAACACAGCAAAAAAAGGGTGGGTTGGCTAGCAGTTCCACCAGCTCCCCCAAGGAGGGAGCTGGCAGAAGAGCTTGTCAAGTCACTTTCAATCATTTAACAGCAGTTAAACAGACTAACTGGGAAGGTCCCAGTAGACTGAAAGTTAGCCAGTGTTACATCCGTCTACAAGAAGGGTCAGAAGGAGAATGCAGGGAACTAGAGACCTGTCAGTCTGACCTCAGTGCAGGGAAGGTCATGGAACAGATAATCTTCAGTGCCATCATGTGGCATGCGCAGAACAACTGGGAGATCAGGCCCAACCTTTATGAAAGGCAGGTCCTACTTGACTAATCTGATCTCCTTCTATGACATGGTGACCTGATAAGTAGGTGATGGAAAGGCAGTGGATATTGTCTGTCTAGAAACTGGTAAAACCTTTGGCACCGTTTCCCACAGCATTTTTCTGGAGAAACTGGCTTCTGCTATGTTAATATCTTTATCAGTGACCTGGAAAAGGGGATTGAGTGCACTCTCCCATCATTTTGCAGACAACACTAAGCTGAGCGGGCGTGTTGATCTGCTGGAGGGTAGGAAGGCTCTGCAGAGGGATCTGGGAAGGTTGAATTGATGGGCTAAGGCCAATTGTATGAGGTTCAGCGAGGCCAAGTACCGGGTCCTGCACTTGGGTCACAACAACCTCCTGCAGCACTACAGTCTTGGGGCAGAGTGACTGGAAAGTTGCCTTGCAGAAGAGGACCTGTGGGTGTTGGTCGACAGCCAACTCACCATGAGCCAGCAGGGTGCCCAGGTGGCCAAGAAGGCACCTGGCATATCAACAATAGTGTGGCCAGCAGGACCAGGGCAGTGAACATCCCCCTGTACTCAGCACTGGTGAGGCCACACCTGGAACCCTGTGTTAAGTTTTGGGACCCTCACTACAAGAATAACCTTGAGATGTTGGAGTATGTCCAGAGAGAGGCAATGGAGCTGGCAAAGAGTCTAGAGTACAATTTTCACTTCAATTTTATCTTCATTATATTACAAGTTAAGCAACTCACTGGGCATAGAAAAAATTTCTCTTCTGTGTAATCAAGTGGTAACTTTTCCAGTGTAATGAAGTGGTAACTTTTCCAGGTTGTCTGTGCAGACTGAGTTCTCCATGATGGCAAATAATTAGCATGGCATGACTAACTCATGTAATGAACACTAAATTATGGGATTTCTATAATTTAATTCCTATTTAGCTCAACAATACTTCAGAGGGTGTATTCAGCCAGTGCTGGCCGAGTTTAAGAATTGCCTGGTTTTAGTGGTCTTTTAAAAACAGTATGTCTTGTTTTGAGACAATTCAGAGAGGGTAGAGACTTTGGATGGAAGTCTCCTCCCTCCAGTTCAATACCCCTGGTTCTCTCCAATACAGAGAGAGAGAGAGAGAGAGAGAGAGACACCAAACATGCCTGGATGTAAGTGAAAAAATAACTCTTTATCAAGAAGAATACTGAACAATACTGATAAAACTGAATTGAGCTAATCAGAAAAATTCCCAAGCTCCTGCCCACTGGACCAAAATGAGATGGTGGTCAGCCTCCCCACACCCATTAAAACCTGGCAGGAATAGTTTGGAAGGTCAGTGCTGGAGTGAGGCTACAGTGCTGGCACAGGCAGTTGGAGCTGGACTGTGACTGGCAGGACCCACAAGACGCCTGCCAGATCCAGCAATGAGACCTGGTTGCTGCAACTCCAATGGTGGTTGTAGTCCTGATTCTCTGAGGAGGTGGTAGAGGCTTGGGTGGTAGTCCCCTGGAGTGAGGGAAGTAGACTCACAACTTGAAGTCCCAGTGTGGTCTTTTATTTGGCTCAGTGTAGGTGGGAACACCTTCTTCACTGGATAATTAATACCTGTTTGTGGGACATTTCAAGAGTCTTTGACACCTTCTAAGCAGAGGTGGATCCCTTTATGGCTATCAGCAGAGTTCAATATCTTCAGGCCATGTGAGTGAATTGTCCTGGTGTCTCTCCCAGGGGATTTATAACAGATGAGTCATTTGTGTAAGAACAAAGAAACAATACCCAGCCAGTAGCCTGAGTGTTGTCTGAGGTGGCATTCTTCTCCTGGGAGGGTACCACCCCTATCTTAAGTCTCTTTCCACAGTCTAAATTAGTGAACATATTTGGAGAAAAGAGAAAAGGTGGATACCAGAGTCTTTGCACTATAGAAATAAAAGCCATATCCATTAACGTTAGTGAAAGCATTAGGTCCAAGTCTCCATCTCTTCTCATCTTGCTCCTTTCAGTCTGCAGTTAACCTTCTCCAACAGATTCTCTCTAAGAACCTGTCTTGAGACTCTCACCTTCCTTGTGAGGTAGCAAGAAAACATGCAGGAAGATCAGGCATCACAAGCAGAAAGGTGTGGAGTTGCTGTGTGTTTGGCTAACTTATGAGGACAGCTGAAAGCAGCAGGGTGGGAGACAAAGGGGCTGAAAGCTAATGTTCACAAAAGCTCTGGGTGGCTTGCTGTATGTTTACTTCAAAAAAAGTCTATATTTGTTCTTTCTGAATGAAATCTCTGACACACTTGCTGAAAAGCCAAGGATTTGATTGGTTCAGGTGATTATTAGGGTTCCACAAAATTATTACATAGGAGACATAAAAGAATAACAAAAGTTACGTAGGTATTTCTAAGCCACAAACTGCTTGAATTCTCTGGAAAATTCTAAGCCCAGTGGGAAGACTTTGTGACATACATAACTGAATAAGTTAAGCCTGATCTTAAAAAAAAAAAATTATCTAAAATTATTTTGAAATAATTTTACTTGCCTTTATGCTCTCTCAGTTTTGGGGTTTTTTTCTCCAAATGGGACTTGTTCTAAATTGGAAGAAAGTTCTTAAAATCTCTTGTAAATATTTATATTTGATAAAAGCTATATATCACCATATATCCTCAGGCATCCATTAAGTTCAAAAGTCATTGAACCATTTGTTTCATCCAAGTCACAAAATTAAATCTGTCGCATAATGCCCTGTGGTAATTATACTTCTGATTATGAGACTTGATTCTTTCTGATTTTGCTGGCTGCGATTGCTATTCCGTTGTCACAGATCAAAGTATTTCTCAGTGGATTTTCAAGACATAAATTTAGTTCCATCATATGCTTGCTGGAAAGTTATCAGTCAGAATGTATCCAGAATGTTTTGATTGTCATTATACTGTCTGTATCTGCTTAAGTACCTTCAGAGGTATGTTTGTGAGAATGAGATGGATCCATAGGGAACTATGCTTATCACTTAATTTCCTTTTATCACTCTGAGAAAAAAGGAACATGTTACTTTTTAGTCATGTAAACATGTAAATGTGTCCTGTGTGCTTAAGTTCTTTGTGAAGTCAAAGTCCAAGACAGATAAATGTATGAAGACTAATACTGAAGACTAATGTAAATGTATGAAGACTAATACTAGCTACTGAATCATAACATGGAATATTGCAACCTACAATTTAAGCTCTTCTCCAAGACACTTGCAAATCTACCTTTCTGCACAGGTTCCTTGCCCATTTTCAAAAAAGGAAGATATCTGTGTCCATCCAGAACTTCCCCCTATTAATCTGAAACAATCCTAATGCACTGTATGTTACACAGTTAATGCTACTGTCTGGATGGGTCACCTTTGCCATCTGTGTGGGTGAAAAAGCATTATAGCAGTTATATGTCAGTCTGTAAAATTGCATTTAAATAAATGTTTTCTATTTTGAAAAGTAGTGTAAAATATGATATAATAAAATAGAAAGGAAAATTTTACACATTACTAAAAAAATCTTGTGTTAAAATGGCTTCAGGCTGATTTTTTGGTTAGGTCAATTTTAGTGTGTGCTTTGTGTTTTGGACAACGGTTCTCCACTCTATATAATACAAAAAAAGTTTTACTGTGACCAAGAATTATTTGGATGTACAAGTACAGAGTTTTAATTGGATTCAGAAATAAATGAGTTGTAGAACTTCCTTAGAACACCTCATGAAACCTCAGCTCGTGGACAGCCTTTACTGTGACTGATATGCTAAATAAGGATGAATTTTTAATTGTTTAATGACATTTTCTAATTAGCATGTTATACTGTTTACTCTTCCTTTAAATAAGGAACATTATTTGACTAAACTTGTAGTTCTAATAATGATTATACTCATTACATACAACAATGATCACATCCCTTTTTTTTGAAATCTCAGATTACAATAAAATTAGTATCATCCCCAAGTGGTTTAAAGCCATTTACTGAGGCATGGAATGTCCCCACAGTTTGGTGGAAATTTGTGATAAAGTGAGAAGTTCTAGCACAGGTATTAAAAAGATCATTTTTGCAATACAAGAAGACAAGTTTTCTGTTCCATTTGCTGAAAGGTTATTTTTTGTCCTGTTTTACCGATGATGACTAGTTCACCTGAATTTTCAAATACAACAACAACAAAAGAAAAACAAATGAAAAGCAGTTTTAAAAATACCATTACAGGAAAAATATTCTCTTCATGTAGCAGCTTCAAAATACTGACCAGTAATTGCTCTAGCTGTTTCAACACAACCCTTGTGCTGCTCTTCTGTCCAATAGAAGTGGATAATTCTACCTAGCATGCTTAAGCATATTAGTAAAATACGTGAATAGAAATATCATGGCTTTTTCCTTTTCTTTCTGCTTTTCTCATTAGAAAAATTGCAAACAAACAAACAAACAAACAAACTATAATAGAATAAAAAGGAAACAACAACAAAGAGCTGACAGATAGAAATGCAATGCTGAAAGCCTTTGAATTTAGCTTCCCTTGACAACCTATCTTGATGTTCATTGTAAAAAATGTAGCAGACCTGTAAAGAGAGGAAAACAACTCTCAAAACTAATTCCACAAGAATCAGAGTAAAGGCAGGCATGGAAGATTGAGTCAAGGTATTTGAAACGTTGAGTTTTTCTCAACTATAAGAAGTCTTGTTTCAAGACAACCAGCTGTTTTATGAATATGAGCAGTGCATATATAAGCAAATCACCATAGAAAGCTACATAGATTTTAATGATTCAGATTTTTCATATAATAGAAATTATCTTAGCAATATGAAGAAGCTAAAACTGGAAATTTCTCTCTCTACCATTTAAAAGGAATGTATGAATCCCTGTGAAAAATGTTTTAAAATATCACCTTCTTGAGTGTCTTTCTCAGTATTAAGGAGGGCTAAAATAATGTGTTTTCTGTATTAACTGGATCTGGTAAATGAAAAAAGGGAGTTTGAAGAAGGTTCTAAACCATGATAGTGATGCATTTTGTAGAAATATTTCAGAGGAGGTGAGAAGAGAGGAAAAACTATCTGGTTTTAAGACAGATTTTGATCAATACTGAGAAAAAAAATAAATGAAGTAGTTATTTAAAATAACAGGGGAATGACCTTTGCAGTCCAAAAGGCCCTTGTACTTAGTTTATTGGCAAGAAGAACTGCAGCATATATATACATTTTAAAATGTATTATTTGCTTCTTATGGGACCTTACCACAAGATTAGAGAAGCAGGAACACTCAAACACAGCCTCTATGTGGTGGGAAAGAGAAGAAGGAGAAAAGGTGAGACCTCAGAACCTCTGTAGACCTATTGTTTTGCCAAAACATGAGGGCAAACAGCCCTCCTCCACACCATAGAGCTGGAATGCTGTGCCTCACATCTGCTTTATGCCCTGACCCCTCTCATGTCAAGGATTTTGTGACTAAATGTCTGGGAGGGTTGCTCAAACTCCAAACATTTTGTAACAAATCATGAAGTATGGGCAGATGAATCAAAAAGTGATTTAGTTCTTACAATCTTTAGGCTATTTTCTTCAAAGTTACTGCACTGGATATTTTCAGCAATAAAAATTAATTTTTGATACATCAAAATTTCCATATAAAACTGCAGAGACATATTGTGGCATAAATTATTAAAATTTAGCCATGAAAGAATATTTTGATTATGTTTTTCATATCTCTTACATCAAATATAATATCTCTTGAAGGCTTTTCTGTTCCACAAGCTGTATATTTTAAACCTGGTGAATGCTACTGACATTAGCCATGTTCCTTGAAACTAATAAAGGAAAGAGTGCCTGTGAATCATAATTCTGAGCTGCAATAGTTTAATTTAATAAATGTGAATCATTTATTTTAGAAATATCAGATGTCATATTACATTTGTTTCATTGTATTAATTTCCATTAAACTTCGTTGACTTCAGATCATTTTAATGGTTCTTCCCCTCTGGGCAAACTGTCATTTCAATCACTTGGAGATAGACTTTTTTCAATTAATTTTAAGACAGTTTTAAAAATATGCTTTCAAAAGAAACGGTATGAAAGAGGGTGAGAGAGGAAAAAGTATTCAGATTAAAGCCTTGATTTTGACTAACAGGTATCATATCTACTACAGAATTCAAATCAGTTTGGCTTGTAGCCTGTATACTATTGCTACCAAGGGCTTGTATGCCTCCTCTGGTGAAAGAAAAGCCTAAATTATGGCAAAACCCTCACTTCTTGCATATATTTATTTTGCTGTATTATAGAGACACTGCTCACAGAGGAATGACAGCCAGACATGCTGTATGAGATATAGTTCCTTGAGAAGTCACACCCATAAATGCAAACATTAATAATTAATATTTTAAGAGTTGTTAATTAAAGATGCAGTTGATATTCTAAACATTTTTTTAATCCTGCTGAAGCCCTAGGACTTCCTTTCATCCTTCCAGACTCTGTTCTTCATTGATCACTTGCTTATCTGAGGTCCTGTAAAGATTTGCAAACAGTCAGCAACAGGTGTTCTAGGACATGTAACCAGTCCTCCATCTCTGTGTGTAACAGAATAACAGAAAGACAGGATTACATTACTTTTAAAGAATGCCATTCTCTGCTATTCTTGTTTCCCACAAAACAATATATATCAAAATGACTTTTTCCCACCACTTACAGGTGAACAAAATTTTAGCCTTCTCCTTTCCTGTGTAAAAACCTGCTTCTATTTTACTCATGAATACCTTTATACCAACTATGGGTAGTCCACAGCTGAAGTTTTAGATCATGACTACCATGCACTAATCTGATCTCCGCTCTGATCTCCAAATTCTGCCTCTGACACTCTTGAGCTACCCATACCTCCTGTCTTCCAGCTTTCTGACTGAACCACTACACTTCTCTCGAAGTCAAAAGAAATATTTCTACTCTAACTGAATAACTAGCTTTTTCTACTCTAACTGAATAACTAGCTTGCAGTCTGTCATTTTCAGCTGCTGCGCTTTTTCACCCTTCATCTCTCATAAACTGTGTAACTCTATCTGCAGTTAGAATGCATCTGTTTGTTCCCATAGGACCCATTGAATGCAGCTTTGTTCATTTCTCTCGGGGACATCCCATGGGATGATCCATGATCTACTGTTTGATCTCCAGAGTCTTCTCTAGGAAAAAAAGAAAAAAAAAAGAGACCTTGAGAATTGTCACATAATCTTGAATTACACTGCCTGTCTTTATCCCAGCTATGCTACTTTGGTCTGATCAGGAGCACCTTCCAGAACTGTTCAGACTTTGACAGCAGAAATGAATCAGAAGCTTTGCCAAGCATGTTTCCCAAGCAGAGCTTTCAGATAAAGAAACAAAACCTTCACAGAGTGGATGAGAAGGAAGTTATCACTCATCTCTCTTTTCAATAAGCTGAGTATTCCCAGCAGAGTACTACTTTTAACTTCCTTTTTCCCGTTCTCTCTCCTGTCAAAAGAAGAACCATTCTAAACCTCCACAGTGGTCTGGGAAAAGGAAGCTGCTGACTGCCTGCAGGAAAGGGACAAATTTGAGAATTCTCCAAAGGATAGAGACCACATGCATCCTGTAGTGTAAGCATGTTTGCTGCCGGGGTGAATAATCTCTGTATCAAGGTACACATGATTCATATGCTTCAATTTCCCCATCCTATAAATATCTTGTGACTATATACTTTCAAAAGGAAAATTAATGGAGTTGTGTACTTCAATGGTTTATCATTTTGCAATGCTACTGTGCTGCTGTCTCATATAGACCTGGTGTCACCAAAGAAAGAAAGAAGGTTTTATTTTTATTGATTTAATTTCTAAGCAGAAGGACAAGGAACATGAAAAGAACATGGTAGGCAGATGTTTAAGCCTGTCCAGACAAGAAAGCTTCCCCTATTTTTACCAGCAAAATATTTATGCAGACAGAATGGACACAGAAATGAAAATGTCCATATAGTACTTCAACATCCCTTCATTCACTTCTTCCCTGCAGCCACAAGAGGCATTGAAACAGAATATGTTGCTTTCTGTTAGTCCATATATTCTTGCTAAAAGTAATGGCAATTAAATTAAGTACTGGTATAAAAGGAATAACTAATACTAAGTCAGGAAAAATGTTGCTTAATGTTTATGAGGTATTTAACACTGGTTTCAGCAATACAATATTATTATTCCTGTGTAAAACTGACGCTAAATAATTTAATGCCCATTATATTGTCTGAAAATTGTCTTATCTAATAATGGCAAGTGAAAAATCCACCATTTAGTAATTCAGAGTATTCACACATGTTATATGCTTGATAGGTTTTAATTGGGGCTTAGAAATGGACCTTAGAGTAATAATATATTATTCTTCTGAATGGGAAATTGTTCCTTTCCCTCAGCCTTTTTAATTCCTTCCTTTTCCTTTTTTTTTTTTAAATTGATTTTTTATTCTCATGACACAAATGGTAAGTGACAGAAAATTTTCACATCTTTGAAAAAAAATTACTTCTAATAAGATTTAAATGGTTTAAGAAGTTCTGGTCTACACCTTTCTCCCATTCAGGCTTATCATTGTATTAACTTATTAAATCAGAACAAAAGACTTACCAGCTTGAATTAATGTCCCTCTGTGAGATGCTTGAGTTTCTTTTCTTTCCCTTTTCTACCATGGACAATAATTTCAGTGAATCCATTGCATATCACAATAGCAGGGCATTTTCTGCCTTTAAAGAATGTAATTGCCTTCCTAATGAAGTAGTGTGTATTGCAATATATTCAGTTACAGCAGTATAGTTTATCCAAATGAGGAAAAGAAGAAAGATATACTGATTTTTCTACATACTTTTTTTATTAAAGCTTTATATAAAGAGAAACCTAGGTCATTAATAGCCAAATCCTGTAAAGGTCATCAGTACTAAAATAGTTTCCTGAGTGAAATTCAGACCGTAGTGTTCGATACCTGAGTTCCAATGCTGCCTTGGATGGGATCCACAACAGTGTGAGGAAAGCATCCCAACTACCAGTCCATGCAGTCTCTTTGGGACTGTTCTGGTCCAACAGTTTTGTTCAACTTTTACAAAAGACCAGATAGTTTTTTTCTCTGAGCCTAGTCTGTAGCCTGGCTTAGACAGAATCCCAGAATCACAGAATATACTGAATTAGAAGGGACTCATAAGGACAGGACCATCCCAAGAATAACAGCATGTGCCTGAGAGTATTGTCTTCAACTCTGTCAGGTTTGGTGTTGAGACCACTTCCCTGGGGAGCCTATTCCAGTGCCCAACCATCCTCTAGGTGAAGAACCTAATATCCAACCTAAACCTCTCCTGACACAACTTCAGGCCATTTCCTCGGGTCCTGTTACTGGTCACCACAGAGAAGAGATCAGTGTCTACTCCTCTGTAGTGGGTTGACCCTGGCTGGATAACAGGTATGCACTAAAGCCACTCTCTCCCTCCCCTCTGCAACTGGACAGAGGAGAGAAAAAAAAAGAGCAAAGAATTCATGGGTTGACATAAGAGCTGGGAGAGGTCACTTACTGATCACCATCATGGGCAAAACAGACTCAAAGTGGGTATATTAATTAAATTTATTACTAACAGGATCAGAGTAAAAGAGTGAGAAATAAAATAATCTTAAAAACACCTTTCCTCTACCCCTCCTTCCTTCCAAGTTCTACCTCCTCTCCCTCAGCAGTGCAGGGAGACATGGAATAGGGGTTATAGTCAGTTATTGTTTTTGCTGCCACTCAGCGAGAGGAGTCCTTCACTTGCTTCCCATGGGATCCCTCCCATGGGAGACAGTCCTTCACGAACCTCTCTGGCATGAGTCCATCCCACGGACAACAGTTCTTCATGAAACTACTGTCCCATCCATCACTTCTCCATGGGGTGCAGTCCTTCATGAATGAACTCTGACAGTTTGGGTCCCCCACAGGGGCCACAAGCCCTACCTGGGAAAAACTTGTTCCAGTGTAGGCTCCTCTCTCCATGGGCTGCAGCTCCCCAGCAGGACCCTGCTCCAGCATGGGTCTTCCAGGGGGTCACAGCCTCCTTTGGATATCCACCTACTCTCACGTGGGCTTCTCCACAGGCTACAGGTGGGTCTCTGCACTCCTGTGCTCCTTCATAGGCTGCAGGGGGACGGCCTGCTCTACCATGCTCTTCATCACGGGCTGCAGGGGCCTCAGCTCCAGCACCAGGAGTACCTTCTTCTTTTTCTCTGGGAGTGAATGTAGTCACCAAAGATGAAGAAAAGGTTGAGGTACTTAACACCTTCTTTGCCTCCGTTTTCAACAGCGAGACAGGTTGTCCTCAGGACAACTGACCTCCAGAGCTGGTAGACAGAGACAGGAAGCCGAATAACCCCCCTGTATAGAGGAGGAAACAGTTAGCAACCTGCTGAGCCACTTGGATCTTCACAAATCTATGGGACCAGAAGGGATCCATCCTTGGGTGATGAGGGAGCTGGTGAAAGAGCTCGCCAAGCCACTCTCCATCATCTACCAACAGTCCTGGCTCATTGGGGAGGTCTCAGATGGTTGGAAGTTGGCAAATGTCACTCTGATCCGCAAAAAGGGCTACAAGGAGGACCCAGGAAACTACAGGCCTGTCAGCCTGACCTCGGTGCCTGGTAAGTTTATGGAGCAGATCATCTCAAGTGCAATCACACAACACCTACAGGATGGACAAGGGATCAGACCCAGCCAGCATGGGGTTTAGGAGGGACAGGTCCTGTCTGACCAACCTGATCTCCTTTTATGATCAGGTGACCCACCTGATGGATGAGGAGAAGGCTGTGGATGTGGTCTATCTGACCTCAGCAAAACCTTTGACACCGTCTCCCACAGCATACTCCTGAAAAAGCTGACAGCCCATGGCTTGGGCAGGGGCACTCTGTGCTGGATTAGGAACTGACTGGAGGGCCAGACCCAGAGAGTGGTGGTGGATGGCGCTACATCCAGTTGGTGTCTGGTCACTAGTGGTGTCCCCCAGGGATCAGTGCTGGACCCAGTCCTGTTAAATATCTTTATTGATGATCTGGATGAGGGATTGAGTGTACCATTCACAAATTGGCAAATGACATCAAGGTGGGGGGGAGTGTTGATCTGCTGGAAGGAAGAAGGGCTCTTCAGAGGCACCTGGACAAGCTGGAGACATGGTCTGATTCCAATGGGATGAGGTTCAACAAGGCCAAGCGCCGAGTCCTCCACTTTGGCCACAACAACCCCATGCAGCGCTACAGGCTGGGGACAGAGTGGCTGGAGAGCAGCCAGGCAGAAAGGGACCTGGGGGTTTGGATTGACAGGAAGCTGAAAATGAGCCAGCAGTGTGCCCAGGTGGCCAAGAAGGCCAATGGCATCCTGACCTGTATCAGGAACAGTGTGGCCAACAGGTCCAGGGAAGTGATTCTTCCCCTGTACTCAGCACTGGTGAGGCCACACCTGGAGTGCTGTGTCCAGTTCTGGGCCCCTCAGTTCAGGAAGGACATTGAGATGCTGGAGCGGGTCCAGAGAAGAGCAACAAGGCTGGTGAAGGGACTCAAGCACAAGTCCTGTGAGGAGAGGCTGAGGGAGCTGGGGTTGTTCAGCCTGGAGAAGAGGGGGCTCAGGGGAGACCTCACCACTCTCTACAACTCCCTGAAAGGAGGTTGTAGCCAGGTGGGGGTTGGTCTCTTCTCCCAGGCAACCAGCAGTAGGAAAAGAGGGCATGGTCTTAAGCTCTACCAGGGGAGGTTTATGTTGGATATTAGGAAGAAATTTTTTACAAAGAGAGTAATCAGACATTGGAATGGGCTGTCCAGGCAGGCAGGTGGTGGACTCACCATCCTTGAAGGTTTCTAAGATGAGACTGGATGTGGCACTTAGCACCATGGTCTAGTAATCACGACAGTGTTGGATGATCAAGGGTTGGACTTGATGATCTCGGAGGTCTTTTCCAACCCGACGCATTCTATTCTATGATTCTGTTAATCCCACCTTCATTCCTCACTGTTTTGTAATGTGACTGTGTGACTGCCTCTCTGTGCTGGTTGTCCTTACAGGCCCAGGACTTTGTTTCTGTTCCCGCTTTGGATGAGTAGTCAACTGCTCCTGACAATTTTGCTTTCAAATTCAAGGTGTATGGTCAATGTATGCTCATTCAAGTGACTTCAAAATTCTCTTTACATAAACATTGTGCATATAAAATTCAGCTATGGGACCACAAGAAACAAACACAATAGATTAATGAGAAGGATTGGAATAAATTTATCTTTAAATGAATATTCATAGTTACTTATTTTTCAATATTTTACTGGTAACTCAAGACAAAGAAAACAGGATGAGTAGGAAATAGACTGAAAAGGGAAGAACTTTAAAAATATTATAGATCCAAAGAAAAAATTCAACAGCATTAAATGTCGTGTAGTGTATGATAGACCTTTTACTGGAAAACCAATACTTTGAGGCACTCGTTTGGACAGAAAATAAAATATGGCCATAATGACAACACTGTTGGACACTTCCAGCATATCTTGGTTTTCTGTGAGTTTGACTCTGCAGTTGTGTGGTTGCATTTCATATGGTTGCACACAGGTAAATATAATCTTGACAACAACATCAGCAAATCCTTAATACATCTTAAAAACAGTTTAAAGGGAGTGTTAGTGTTTGTATTGAGATAACAACAGCTGCTCAGTTGCAAAATATAAGTGTGAGCTGCAGAAAGGATATTCCTCACAAGGCATCCAGGTTCAAGCAAGAGCAGGAGCATTCAGACCTATTAAACTGTAGTAAAGTGTTAAGTTTTATTAGACTTTGTACAGTACAGGGCTGGCAGACACTTGTTAGTTTCAGATGCCTACTAAAATTCTCTGCTCTAAAGAGATTTAAATGTTTTAACTCAAAAATAAGCCTGGAAGTAATATGCTTTATTAGAGCAACTAATACAGCTAAAGGCACACAAGACTTTTTCAGGTCTTAAAGAGAAGAAACACACTTCAAACAATGCACATGAAGCAAAATTGCTCTGACTCTAAATTTATTTATGTTAATTCATTTTTGCGGTGCCTAAATGTACATTTGGCAAGTTGAGAAGTGGCAGGTGAACACTGGCAAGACTGATCAGAAAAGTTGTGTGCGTGCACTTGTCAGGGAGACAGGGATATCCACAGCAAAGCGGTCCATAAGGACCCATGGAAACACCTCCAGTAGCTGAGCCTGTGACCATGGTTTCATGACAAGGCAAGCTTGTGAAATGGGTCCTGCTCTGCCTTTCACCGCTGCTGGGGCTTGCTTGACACTGCACTGAGGCAGTTCAGAGCTAAAACTAGTAGAAAGCTAGATGCTGGGCTTATTTCATTCTCATGTAAAGATTTTGCTGTTGAGATCTAAATTCATGAAGAACTTTTGACTTTAAAAAATATTCATAAATCTCTGTATTTCCTTTGGTGAGACGCATAGACAATAGAAGATTCTTATTCATAGCAATAGTGTAAGAAAAGGAGCCTGCTTCACCAAGAAGGAGTAATTTAAAAACAAAAAGAAAGACATTCAGAAAAGGGTGCTATGGAAACAAAATCTGCACTTTCTTCCAAACCAGCTACAGTTTCTTACAAAAATTCACTACAATTCTCAACTTGTAAGAGAAGCAGAAATAAAGCTGAAGAGCTCTAGTCATCTCCAGTTTTAAAAATACTTTATAAATCTCATATTTTTCCTCAGTTTATAGGTAGTATACAAGAGATGGAAAAAAATGAAGTACTTGAGATTACACATTGCGTTAACATTGAAATGACATGTAATATTCTTTAGACCCCAGTGTATGTGCCACTGATGTATAAGCCAGCAAAATTAATGCCTTAAATTAAATGAGGTCCTTTTGTGACTAAGAATTAATCAAACTGTCTGTGTAAATACATATATGTGCACAGAGTCTTGGGCTCTTGTAAACTACCTATATTTAAAGAAAAAAATTACCCTTTACCTTTCTTAAAATTTTCTCTCTTTGAACTGAGTTTTTGACATACACATGTTGCATTTTATACTGTAATATTATATATACTGTTTCACTGACTAGACTAAAACTCTGCTTATTATAAATTAGTCCATTACAATTTGGGTTTGCCCAGAAGCAGAAGCCTCACATCTGGTGTATGTTCCCTAGAATACTTTAAGTTACCATATATTTGGCGCAGAGGGGAGGAAAGGGAAGGGGAGGAGAGGGGAGGGGAGGCGAGGCCAGGTGAGGAGAGGAGAGTTAATCTGTTATTCATAACTCTCCCATGATATTGAAACGAAACCTTAATCCCTCTGGTATTTTGCTGCCCACTTCATACAAGTTCTGTGATTATGAGCTTTTATTACCCTTTTGTTTCCACATCATGAAAATCATAGCACACTTGTTGAAGCTGATTCACACTCATAAAAAGATAAACCTTTTGTGAGGCTACTGACTTTAAGAATAAAGTGGATGGAGTAAATGTCCTCTTACCTACCCAGCTGTTATTCAAACAATTTATCAGATGTGCTTTCCTAATGCTATCGCAGAAGCTAAGTCATCCTATTCTTTCTCTGCAGTTCTCCAAACCAGGGTGGAAAGCAAAGCCAAGCAGCAGCTAAGTGGAAAGGAGTCTGCCCTGGGGGAGCAGAGCATTACCCTCAGGCAGCAATGGTTGCCTGATGGAGAGACACCAGGGAAGATTCCTGTTCTGCACGGTTTCACAGCCTTGCATCAGAAAGGGAAATCTATCTCTGCTAGAAGGTCATGGCTCTTTCCTGAATGATAGTGCTAGCAAAATTCATACTCAACAGCAAGTTATCTGACTTCTATGTGCTCTCATTTCCCTCTCTGCAAATGGGCTGGATTACTTTGGCTGTTACCAGTGACACCTCTGACACTGAGTACTCCCATTGAATCTTAAAAAAAGAGATGCCATCTTTTTAATGACATTGAAAGTTTCTCGAGGCCTTCCAGCAGTCTCCATATATCTGCCAAGAGGCTGATTCCTCAAGCAGACCCCTCTACTCTGCTTCCCACAAAGGCAGGGATGCCAAATTTTTCTCGTCACTGTCTAAAGTAGTTTTTAACACCTGCCTTTGTTGTTTTCACATGAAACAGAGCAATTCAGGTCATGAAAGTGTTTGACGTCGCTAAGCATCTGATGGTTTTACACTGATCATTATAATTTCAAACAAAATAGTTTCAGAGTAGTGAAGGCAAGGGAATAATATTTAGGTGAGGGAATAACAGATGCACTACTGCACTAACTGCTACAGCCAAATGACACATAAGCATACTCCATTCCATTCCATAGTTTTGGAAGCATTTCAGGGATCAAAGTTTCTGCATTAGTAAATAGAATTTGTGCTTTTTTTTTTATTCTGCAGTCTGTTAAAAACATATTAGCAGATTTTTTTCCATTCCAGTGGGCATATGACTTATAAAATATTTGGGTGCCCAAAAACTACAGATCAGATTTCCAGTATTTTTAAGTTGCCCCGTGCCCCATTATCTCAAAATATTGTGAAATTTGTAGACAGATGGAAATCTCTTAGTTCTTGGCTCACTAGCTTAAGCTTTTGTGAAAATGAATGCCAGCCAAGCTCAATTATTTCTGTTAGACATTACCTCTCTTTCACTGGTGAAGTGCAAATGTGCTTTCAAGGAGAATTAACTAAACAGTGAGTACAGATTTGGCCAAATGTACAGAGTAAAAACTTTTAATACCTATCACAAGCAAACCAGCATGTGGAATTTCACTTTTGACTCACAAACATCATTACTGCTTTGTTCTAATACAATTGTTATTATGGTCACCATATGAAAAAAAGCATATGAGTCCAGACTGAATAAAGGTCTCTTCTCAATTTGGGACATGTTCTTTTCATTTTTAATGGAAAAAAATATTTTTTATGCAAACTAAGCATTTCATCATGTCTTTTTTTTTGGAAACATAATTGATTTGATAGTTTGAGAATTTCTGAATTTTGTTTCAAAATACTGGGTGCCATTCTGAGAAGTAAGAAACAATAAGAATTTTATCACTGATGACATAAATGAAATTCTGAGATTATGGACATTCATAATTAAACAGTCATGTTTGCAGTACTACACTTAGAAAAGCAGAGTATCCTACAATTGATATAAGATAAATATCTGAGAAATCAGTTCTATTTTGAGACACTATCTTTTCCTTTTGGAACATAATGTTCTGGTTATTGATTTTTGTTATCACTATGCACTGTCAATTTACAGCTGAAATAAATTTTCGAGAATTGTTTGACTTTGATCAGTCTCAGGCAACACCTTCAGTGGGATTAAAAAGACAATTTTGTGCATTTTGTCTCTTTTATATTCAGTTACACATCATTGTACAAGGTATTTGGAGATTAACAATTATTATATAAACCTGGTAACTTTAGACTTTTATCCTTCTTTTAAGTAGTGATGTTCTTGCTAACTTAGTAGGGGTTTCTGCCACTTGCATAAACAATTCAAAATGTTCAACATACTCTATTGTTTTATTTAAAATTCTGCGAAGAAATGAAAATAACATTGCTCAGATTATTCCCAAACCAGTTAATTTAAAGAAAAAAAAGTCAATTTACCTATCTCGAGGTCAGTCCTCTAGTGTAAACAGAGATTAATGGCTTTTAATTTGTGCTAGCTCTGAACAACTCTGCATAACTCTGGATATTTCTGGAGCCAGGGGAAGCTCCATGGAAACCCATTCCATGCCAAATATTGTCAGGCCATGAAGCAGGTTTTCCCTTGGCAGAATAGTGGAAGAAATAGCCCTTGGGAGGCCACCAGAATGTGCAAAAGATGAAGAAGTAGAGTCACAGGATCATTTGGTATATAATTTCCATTTCTTTCCTCAGCACTACGATAATTATAGACTATTACAAGACAGAGAATACCCTTTGATGGACATTATTCAGTCATAACCGTGACAGATACAAAAATTAAAATAAGTTTGTTTGGCAGTTAAACTGGACAAATGCAAAAAGCCTTCATTTGGGAAATCAACTAAAAAGCAATTAGATAGAACCACAGGGAGAGGACAGGAGTCCCTTTTCAATTACTCGTTGAGTGATTTGATCACAAACAAACCTTAAGTAACAGCTACGTTGTACAGACAAAGAAAACAAAAAAGCCAAGCCCTGTAATAATGTTTGAAATAAGTCACTGAACCATGATATTTGTTTTAAACGCATCAATATTCAGAAATCAGTGGTAGCAAAGTGGCAAGAACAGTCTGCTCAAGCAGAGAGGAATATATGTATCACTGTGCCTGGCCTCAGGTTTTCCCTTGAAACAGGACAATTTGGGGGGGGTGTTTACAAAGCCCAGCCTTGGCAAAGGTGTGTGGGTAACAGCTGCCTGGGGTAATATGAGTATACACAGAACATGCAAACACAGACTTGACTGTGGAGGAAACATAAAGGAGGAAGGGAAGCATAAAAGAAGCCTGAACACCTATAACTGTGGGGAGAAAGAAAAGAGTACCAAAGCTACAGGCAAAACTTGGTTTGATGATGTAAAAAAATCACTCCCCCAGCAGCACATCTCTGCCAGACAGAGCTGCCTCCTGGTTCAGATGCCGAGGTGTGCCTGTGCCCAGCAAGGGCACAGATGTCGTGGGCAGCTACAAGTATGCCCCACATCCCAGTGTGCAGATCTCAGTTTGTAGGCAATTTCATAACATTTTGGAAGTGTTTAATATTGTGGTGTTTCTGTTGTATTACTGGTAGCTATCCTGCACTTAAGGTTCACTGACTGCTAGTGAATCATGTGTCATAGAAAAATCGATAAACTGCCTTGATCTGGAGTTGATCTTATGATATTCTAGCAATCACATCCATGATTCCCAGACTTGTCGCTAAAAGCTGTTGGTAATAAAAGGTTGAATTATCACTGAAAAATAATTTACTGCACAGAACTTCTATCTTACAACTGAATAAAGCACATTTTGAACTTAGAGCAATGTTGCTATTTTTGTTTCTTATTTCTACCACTATGACTTGAATTGCGAGTAGTCCTTCTCGTGAGACAAAGCCAGAGATGGCCTGAGCAGCCAATACCAAGGGGATGCTGCAAAAGAACCGGAGAAAGGATTGTTCAGGTCTCCTGAATTCCTTCATCTGCAACCTTCTCATTTCCAGAAGTGTTTTTAATACTCAGATATTTTAGAAACGGAGAGTCTGTTCATATACAACTGATAGTTTCCTAGCATAATTAATTTCATATTCCCCTGGAAGGTCAAGTTTGTAAATATGAATGTCAGCTTTCAAGGTGTTAGGAGAAAAGGCTGCCTGAGACTGGAATTTGGCCTCTATGGGGAATATAGTTTATCTTACCTGGGATATTTTAGGATCACAAACTGTATATTTAAAAACCCCTCCTCCTTTGCACAATTAATTTAAGGGAAAAACATTTGAAAATAGAAAACTTCTAGGAACATTTATGGGGAAGATAAATTTTATCTTCCTCAGCAAGACCCAACAAACATGAATTTAATTCAAATATCTTTTGAAGAACATTCTGATTTTCCTTGAGTGGTATTTTATTTCTTTTTAACAATGGGATTATTGGCAGATGCTCAGCAAACTGTCCATCCTTATTATTTATCTACTCCTTTTGGAGCCTTTCTTTTCACAGTAAAATAAAGAGCTATCTTTACTTTAAAAATTAAGGGATTAGCAGTTTCTCAAAAATGTAATAGACAGAAAGTTAACCTAAACTTTTCAGGATACATTTTTCACGGATTTAGAATTTAAAAACATTTAAAAAAACCCACTAGAAATGTAGAAACAGGACCAAAGTGGTACCTAAATGGCTGTTAATTCCTTATATTCAAGGACTCTCAAAGTTTTTGAATTTTGGGAACTTAAAAAAAAAAAGTAGATGCATTTACTGTAAGTAGATACAGAGATGCATTTGAACCTACTCATGTATCTAGATTTTTTTTCCTCTACAATCTTGAAGTTGAAAACACAATTAATAAAGAAGAAATCAGCAATTCCCACAAGATAATAGAATCTAGGTGTGAAAAACAGCAGCTATGGAGAAATATGTAATGTTACCAGGAGACCTCTCAACTGTTTTCCACATCACTCAAAAACCCAGCCATTTTATTGTTCTGCCTCCATTAGAATAAGATGCATTCAAAAGCGAGATGCAAAAGATGTTGCTAATTTTAATTGTTAGCTCCTCTATTTCTTCATCTGAATATGAACACATTTCTAGAGAGATCTACTCTAGTCTTCCTTATTTTGCTACCTTTCTTGAGGAGCTGAGAGACTGTTAATTGAAGCATTTCACCAAGTTTACATAATGAAACAATGTTACTTTAACATTTTGACATTGCTTATCTACTTAATGCCAAGTGAAGTCGATGAAATTAATCCAGTGACTCAAATAATGCATCTTTTGGAAACTGCCTTCAATTTGACAGTAAGAACTGATCATGCTTGAGATGAAATTAAAACAGAAAGTGTGTCTTTTTCTTTTTTCTTTTTTTTTCTCTTCCCTTCTTTTCATAAATAGAAATCTTTAGACATTAAGAAAAAAGGCATTAAAAATTTTATGCTTTGTAGTTTCTTAAGTGTAACAGCTAAAGATATTGGGACACACAAGAAGCAAAATTGGACAAATGAGCAGAAGAAGGCAGGAAGTTTCAAAATTTTATTAGCCAATGGGAGCAGAAACCGTTTCCTTTGGCACCAGCTCTGTTCTCAGGAGCCTTTAGCTCTGTCTCTCACAGCCAAGTTAACACTGAACCTGAGGTTGTAGAAACCTCCGTGGAGGCAGCCAGTGTGATATTTTCCCCCCTTTTCCCCAAAAGAATCAATTACTTTTATGATTACAAGGCAAACCTAAAAACTCTTTCACTCTTGTTTATGTATACACAGGCAACCTGTGGTTTTGTTTTGGTTTGCTGGGGTTTTTTTGGGGGGTGAGGGAGTGGTAAGGAGAGGTAGTTGCTTCCTTTCACCTCTGAATGATATGAAATCACCTGTATCTGAAGATTTTGTGAGTGCATGAAACCGTCTTTGCTGAACAGCTTAGGAATTACTAGGCCAATCAGTATTTCACAGTTTTATGGTAATAAAATTTAGACTTCCACTATAAATAGGAAAGAAAAAAGGTCCACTAAATAGTGAAGAAAATTTCAGTAAGTCCAAAACAAGGATATATAATTTTCTTCATTCGGCTTTTTTAAACAATAATAATATAAGGCTTTTCAAATCTATCTCATATAAACTCATAGACATTGACATCTGTGGACCGTGATCCCTCTGGATCTAAACTAGTACTTTATAAAACTATTTAACATCATCTTCTCATTAAATCCAGTTTTTTCTCGGTTTGCAAAATTAGGTCTTATTATCATACACCAACTATAATAAGTGTAGTAACTAGCAGAAATACTTTACAAAAAGGCCTCTGAATAGCAGCACAAGGGAAGTACATTGTCATCTCTTGTTTTCCCTAATTTTTTCTGAATTTATTTCTGAATTAAAATTTACTAATTTATAAATTTTAAAAAGCCAGTTCAGGTGTAGGGAAAGAATATGAAGTATGTGATTAAAACTCATTTCTCATTTTTGCTGGTTAAAACATATTTTTAATCAGCAATTCAAATATTAACTTTCCAGTAGTATTTGAATGTAACTTGAATTCCTCATTCCATTCCTGCAGATGAGTTAATATATGTCTCACATTATGAGCAAACAAACAAGTAAGCAACTCCTACTCTTGATGGTTCCTAATTTTGTGTATAACTAAGCACTAGTGAAATATACAGTTAAAGTGGGCATATTGTACAATGACCATTTTCCATTAATTTAATATTAAACTATTTAACACATTTCTGGAGAACTACAAACAAAAAGGGTTTAGCCATTAACTAATTTGTTTAAAGTTCAGATTCCAATATTTCTACTCTTATAATCACAACTATAATGGATATTTCTTCTTAAAAAAAAAAAGATTTTGACATTGAAAATATATTCTGAAAAAAAAGAAAACAAAAGGCAAGAAAAACAATGTGAAAACAAAGACTTATTGAGCAGCAACACTTTTTTTACATCAAACTTAGTTGATAAAAGCAAGGCTTCACTTTAATACAAATAATTGTGCTAATTAGGAAGTCATCTTATGGAAAAGAAACAAAAAACTTGACAGAAGGATGCGTTAGCGTTAGTTAACTTGTAATACATTCCAAGTCTTTCTATTCTAGGCCATCTTTCTACTAGGCCATCAGATGAGCTCTAAACATCAATTCCATGATGGCATGTTTGATTTGATGTACTTGATGTAATTTCTTTCAGAACTTCTGCCAAAATATCTGAGAAAAATTCAGATAGAATGGAAGTGTCCTGACATTTCTTGAGAAACCAGTGTCAACATAAGTTGATAAAATGCAAATTTAATCTTTTCCCTTCTTGCTATTTTAAATCATTCACCAGTTTCGTCAGCTAGTATATTTTCATTTTTGATCCATATGGACTTATAAAATGCACCCACTCTTAATGCATTTAGAAAATTGACTGTCAATTATCTCTACCTCTGGCATAAGACTCAGAAGCATGATATAGAGCTTCAACTATGCCAGGTGGACAGGGCATAAACTATATGGGTATAGTGCCATCTAATGCCATGGAGAGTTCAAAGATGTTGTGCTATCATCACCTTCAGCCTCTGGAGAGGTTAACAATACCAAAGCATTCAATGATCAACAGAAAATTTAAGTGAAAAGAGTTCCTGAAATAACCAGAAAAAATTCTAAAATAAATAGTACTGAATATATTTTTCTTGCTTTTACAAAACTGTGTCTGTTTTAAGGCATAACATTTTGAAATGTTTAAAGTACAGTTGAGTGAATATCTAGATCTATAGTTATAAATGTATTATATCCAAAAATTAAGATTTTGCTGAGCCAAATAAGTTAGAGGGGTCTATAGACAGAAATATCAGTAGAATACCAAGAGAGAAGGCAGAAATGGCCCAAAGTTACTGCCATAGGAAAAGATATAATGGGGGTTTTTTCCTAAATAAATTCTGACATAGGATGACTTTTAGGCTAAAAATCCCTCATCATCTAGTTATATGTACAATGTTTTCTACTATTCCCTGTGAGAAAATTAATCCTGAAGATATTTTACCTGTTTGATGCATTCAGAAAATTTTTGGTTTGAATCATTATTCCTTTGATTTCCCTCCAACTTTTGTTTTCCTGCTTAACTCTTTCTCCTCATCTCTTATGTAGCATGAGTCATCTTTATGAATCAATTTCTATTAGCTGTCTTTGCACTCTTTGGCTTTGCAGCAGATTCTCACAGCATCAGGTATCCAACTATGACATCTAAGGCAATGAATAATTCTATCAAACTGTTTTAATCAAATAAAATATTATGTATTTATATGATACAGAGCTGCACCATTTTCTGCTGCCTAAACCTCATCTTAAACCTTATGTGTTTTTTTCATAAAACTAATGTTCTCTTAACAAAACCCAGCCACAAGATACATTAAGATTTATTGCTAATCAATTGACAGAAGTTCTTATGAGTATCAGAGTTTGTAAGTTTTATTCTCAACAGATTTCAGAACTAGAATATATATGACATTTCATCACAGCATTATATCTAACCACAGTATGTACTACTACAATTGCAGACTAGAGGAAGCATCAGTTATCATATTCCTGTCACCAGAATGTATTATGTGTTATGAAAACAATTATAGCAAAAGGCTTAACTGTCCTGTATCACTTCACTGCCCTACTTGGTTTCCAGTAAGCTGAGAGCTGTGCAAGAGGTCAAGAAATAATTGGCAAAATGTTTTCCATATTTTGTCTGCTTGTGCATGATCTACATGGCTAAAGAATGAATAACTTAAATCCAGGAGAGGACAAAACTAATTCATTCAATGAAATTTCCTTCCATTTTCACCACAGCCAAGTTTTAGTAGTTGGTATCCAAGCTGCAGTTGAAATCCTGACTCCAAACACTATGTCTGGTAATCAAGTGAGCTTCCTGTGGTTGTCAGGCACGTTGCTGAATTCTGATTCAAATAGGCATAAATATCAATCTGTATTCTATGTAATGAGAATTAATACATGGAGGATAGCAGAAATACGCATGCTAGTTTGTGATCAAACTGGAATCACAGGCATGGGAAAGGCTGTAAACTGGTGCTCAAAAATCTGCTGATAAAGAGGCATTAGGCTTCTCTCAGGAAATCTGTTTCGGTTACTACCTATGTTTCACCTTTGCTGGTACATCTTAGATATTTAAAAATTTTCTCTTGCTTTTCTCTTAATACTTTGTACTTTCCTCATGCCGTCATACTTTCTAAATTTGTGATGATTGCTTTCCAACTTCTGACAGCCATCGTCCATCCAGATGACATCTTTCCATTTCCATCTAGTTTGCATCTGTTTTGAAGGGTTGAAGCTGAGACCTTCCCAAATCTGTATAATGAAAGGATTATTTACTGTCTTTGTACTCCTGTAAATAAATCCCTCCATGGGATTTGACTATTGATATAGCATAGTATTGCTGGTTCATGTTTAAATATAATTTTCTATTACATCCAGGCTGTTTTCTGGTGTTTAGCTAGATGTTCTCAATCCTGCATGAGCAATTATTTCTGCAGAAGCACAGTATCTTGTACTTGATGAATTTTAATTGTTGTCTTTTAGTCTCCAGTTTTACAAGGTCATTTTTATTTTGAAGTCATCTTTCAGCAGCCGCTCTCAGCTTGGATGCATCTACAAATGTAATTAGCACAATCTCTATTCTTTCATTCTGCTTTTAAATGAAATATTAACCTCTGCAGAATCTCACTTGCACATCCTTCCATTTGGGTACACTGATACTTACTCTCTCAGAAAGGTTTGTCCAGTCATTACATTCATGCTGCAGTGCTTCCATCTAGATAACATTTCCACAGGTTGCTTATAAGATTTACCAGATATGATTCAATTTTTCTGTTCCAGATTGAACATAACTCATTTAATTGCTTTTCTTGTACATTTTCAGAGTTCACTTGTTTGTTTCAGCATTTTTCTAGAGGTCAAAATTAATCTGATCATATCTGCAAGTTACAAACTCCTACTTTTTTATCCTTTCTGAAGACAGATCCGTTCTTCAATTTTATTTATTTTCTTTATTTTTCTTGAATATTCACAGTCAATGCTTTGAACACTGAGATCTCATTGGCCAATTCTTCTAGTAACCTAGAATGTGCTTTAGCACACTCATCATGATTGATATGAAACAAATACCTCAGTCTCCTAATTTTAGTTTGCTGTTTGAAGAACAACAATAGCTGTTCAAACTACATCCTTTTGCATTAACATTTCAGCTTTCATTTAATACATCATGCCTCTAGTATAACAGATAAATCATCATTTTAACTTTGTACCTAGACTTCCTGCTTCTACAATTTTCCCCTTACTTCCTTTGATATCTTTACTCATCAGGAAAACATTGCCTGATTCTGCATTATACATCTCTGAAACACCACACTTATAACAATCACACTACAGGGACAGTGTTATTCCTATCATTCTTTTTGTACTATGCCTTCTTATGAACAGTATAACAGCTTAAAACTCTTGAAAAATATCTAATTTCCATGGAAATTGCCTACAATATTGTTTGCCCACAGGATGGAATTCTCATTCTCTGATTGATATAAGGCTAGCAGCAAATCTCATTTCAATTTGTCAACTATTTTGATACTTGGCATAATTAGACTGCTGGCTAAGAATATCTTCTGCATCCATGCTTTGGAGGCAGGTAATGATGACAGACATACTCACATAACAACCTTTCACCCAGGAGGATCCAGAAAATGTTGCTGAGAACATGGTTTGAAAAGCATTTGCATTTTTGGATTGTTTTATTGACCACAATGAAAGAAACTGTTCAAGAATCTTACTCCAGGAATAAATAGCATAATATATAGAGAAATATAAGAATTCTGTGTTTTGGTGAGCAAAACCATGGAAAATTTGAAACATCTAGTATCATGTATTATGAATGATATTCTAAGAGTATTCATTTAATTTTATAATCTTTTCTTTCCTTGCATGAATCAAAGGAAGTATGGGAGCCACTGAGAGGCAATGAAAATCAAGTACTGAAACACTAGTCACAACTTACTCTGAAATATCATATGCAAATTATTTAGATATAATCACGTAGACTTGTGAGCATTCCCCTGATCTTAAAGAAAGACACCATCAGGGAATCCATAGGTATGTAATAGTAATGAAAATAAACTTGTCCCTTGTGACTTGGCACTTTCTGGGGCATCCTTGCAACGTCTGAGTGACGACTACGAAATAAAAGAGGCATGTATACGAAAGCAGTTGTCATTTCCAGATAGGTTTTATTTTCATTAAATAACACTTGTCCACAAAACAGGAGGAGAGCAACACTTCCTCCTTCCCCAGGGCAAAAACAAATTCAACCAATGAGTTCATCAAAGTCATTTTAGAAACTTATAGGATTCAGTGGTCTGCACGAGGAAGAAAAAAAACCCCAATGATTATTTCCTGAGAAAAGTAACAGCAAGAACGCAAAGTCCTGAGTTGTCAGAGGGAAGGGCCAAGGGCAGCTAAATTTGAGCTACCGCAGGTAATCCTCAAAGTGTCACAAGAACATTGATACTAGAAGTCAGCTGACACCATCAGAAATTTAATGGAAAGGGAAGTGTGTTCAATGACACAGTTTCCTACAACATAAAAATACAAAACAACAACAAAAAAAATCCAGCATGTCAATGATGTCGTGGTAAAACAGCATATTTAGAGATCATACCAATATTTTCTGAACCATCTGATTAGTCAGCTACAGAGATATTGATATCAGAGCTTTCTTTATACATGAGAACTGCAAGAATTTTCTTTTCAGTGCTTTTGCACAGAACCATCGACTTTCCACAGAACCACAGAAGAGAGACTCTATTAAAACCTAATTTTCTCCTGAACCTTGAAATATTTGGAGGGCTTCCAGAAGCTCTGTACTGCCTAGACAGCATAAGAAACCAACAACAGGTATTAAGGATGAAGAAATATATACTGTTTCCTTTGGATGTGGGTATGTTCTCCATGTGGGATGGAGGGCAATATGGAGCATTGATCACAACCTTGGTGCTGTGGTGGTGACTAGACTTAATTATTTCAGAAAAATTAACATATCTTTTATCTAGAAGCAGAAAAAGGAGATTAATCACATACCAGAGTCAAATGTAATTGGATCTTAAACACAGAATAGGCAAAAAAAAAAAAGTGTTTAATTCATGGTTCGCTCATATTTATAGGTCCTTTCTTTCTATTACAAAAGTGTAGCACCTCCTGTTGTGATTATTATTACCCCAGTGGGTTTTCTCAGTGTATCTCCAGGCACCATGCTCAGTATGATAACCTTTTCAGGCTTTGTTCTTTCATTGTGTCTGCTAATGGAGGAATTTCAGCAGTCCCCTGCTGAGGGTTTTCTGTAAAAGGATAATGGTTGCCTTGTTGGAGGGACAAAAAGACCTATTTAGAAAAGTATGCAAGCCAGAGCAGCAGAGTTCAAGGCAGAAGAGGAGCAGATAACTCAGTAACTTTTACAAAGTCCTTTATGGATCACACAGTGTATTACAATTTGCATTGACACAAGTTACAACTCCTAAGTATTCTAAGTTGTCCTAAACAGGGGGAAATAGAGCAGAATTTTTTTTATTCAGGTTAGTTTTCTACCGCTTTAAATTTGTTTCATGACTGTAATGTAACTAAATATTTATGCAGTATTTCTACAAATGGAAAAAACAAACAAACAAAAATCTCTAAAAAATAATCATGTGGCAACTGTTGGAATAGAAAATACAGAAAATAGAAGGGAAAGGAATGAACTCCTTGTAAGACTGAAGAACATTAGAATACAAATTTCCAGATAGACTAGTCTTCTTGAGTAACTGCAGTCCATTAGTACTGTAAGAATTAAAAAGTAAGTGCCATATTTTTTCAGGGAGGGGGCTATTGTATGAATGGTTACCACTTCCCTAGCAGAGGAGATAGAGTAGCTCTGCCCATCACCTTCTGATTTATCCTGGACAAGGCAGGTCATTATGGAGGTAGAGACACCATGACTAATGTGGTCCTTAATATGAAGCATGATTCTTGCTTCATAAGAAATAAGCAGTAGAGCAGAGCATGAAACTTTGGTGATTAGGTGCTACAGTTCATGAAGCATTGCTGGCAAAACTGCATATATTCTCATACTTAAACCTCATCTTTGTCTGTGTTTTTGCAAGACCAACGCACTTGAGAGAAACAGATGTTACCAGGACTCCTTTTCTATTACCAATGGTTGCAAGGCTATCTTCAGCTTTTATGGCATACACAGATTATCAATTTTTAGAATTCAACTTCAAAATATTAAAAAGGGATGTGCCATATAGTTTCATTACACATATTCCTCTTATATTTGCAGTTATGACTTATCATGTATTAGCCTGAAGGAAAAGTTTTTTCCTCAGTCCATGGTTAGACTAAGAATTATCTGGCGTTCCTTATGCATGTGAAAACTATTATGATAGGAAACTTTGAAGCATCTGAGCAAGAGGACTATGCTCAAGGAAAATGCACATTATAATTATAATATTTGCATTAGAAACTGTTATACTGGCAACTTAAAAAACTTGATAACTTTCCTGAAGTTATAGTGAAATCCTGAAAAATCTGGCCACTCTCTTTGATTCTACTACAGTCTTGAACTCTAACTAAGACTTTGGAATATTTAGAAAAGAAAAATACTATATATACAATTTAAAATAGATACAAAATGAATCCATGTTAGGCACAGGGTAAATCCTATTGCTCCCATTTTGCTGCAGAAAGGTTAACTGCCTGTTTTTGATCATCCTTCTAGCATTTTTAGGTTGGAATATGTGAAATTTGGAAAGAAGGACTGTGTTTTTTGGTTTTGGTTTTTTGGTTGGGGATATTTTGTCTGAGACAATACTGAAATGCCCTAAGGGTTTTATAATGCATGTGCCAGAAAGATTCACTGAATTACTAATGACCTGGTGGGTACAGTGTTTCTGAAGACAGACTTGCTTCAAAGCAGACTCTGTGACTGACTAACTGAACACTGAGTGGGAAAATGTATGAAATGAGCAGAGAAAGATTTCTGAGCAAAAGTGATTCCCCGACACTTTACACAAAATAAAGTCAAAAGCCTATTAAAAATGTAAGGGCTATAGAGGAGATTTTTGTGATTGCTCTTTTCTCAGGAAGACCATAGAGGAAGTATGCTCACACACAAGATTTGGAGGGGGAAATGCTGAACAAAGGACACAAAATTCACCCTCTCTTCATAAGTGCCAAATGGTAATAGCTGACAAAGTAAATGAAATGCAGCACAGAGATCTACAGGCTGTCAGGTGACTAGTGCTGTGACATGAAGAAATAGGTGAAATGACCCACATTTCCTGTCCCCTGAAATGTCACCCTGTCTGCCATGCTGCTGACCCCACTCTTGGCTCTGCTGAAGTGCCATGTCACTGCTATATCACACATATTTAGATTACGAGGTTTAGCTACAAAATCTTCCACCATTGAACACCCATCAGCCTGTGTAAAAGTCCCTATAAAATCTGAGTCATGTGACGGACATCCGGGAAGCCCAAGCAGGAGTAAACATTCTGAGAATTCACAATAGGAAAAAAAAATTAAAGAGGAAGAATAAGACAGATCAGATTTCACTAGGAAATTTTGCTAATAAATTCTCACTTCTCAGCTTCTCTTGTTAAAGTTATGGATGATTTAGAAAGCTTCCTCCTGAATTTAGGCTCATTCTCTCTTCTTTATTTCCGTTAGTAGGAAATTTAATTGTTATTTCTTAAATTTATTTTATTTGTCTAGTAGTTCGCCTGGATGACATGTATATATTTCTGTATCTGTTTAGGAGCAAAGGAAGAATGATGTGCATTTAAAAGGTAAAAAGCTGTGTATAACAAGCACGAAAGCTCAGTTATTTAATGGATGTCTGGATGTCTTCCAATCTGCATGCAATAGTTTTTAGCATCATCTGGCTCTCTCATCCTCTTTCCAGTAGATTTTTATCCTGTGTATTTTTTTTTAAAGTCATGGATTTCATTTAATAATAAATTCCATTGTGCACTATGTAAGTTGTATGTACTTATATATTACTCTCATTTTAAAATGTTATATTAGCTTTATTTAGCATACTAATGGAAATTACATTTTCCCAGCTGTAAAATATAGCTTTCTAGCAAAGACATATTAAGCACATAATTCCAATTAATAAAGAAAAAAAATTGGGAAAAGCTTGAAAAACACTGTATCTAATAGAAGAATATAAAAAAGAATTGTAGAAGTTCCTATCCAGCCCTATCCTCATAAATCTTTATTTATCTTTCCTATACCTCAGTTCAAGTATAGTCACTTTTTGACCTCAGCAATGAAGTGGGCTGTGCATGCCAGCTATGCAGGGTGATTTTATAACTCCACACATCTTTACACTAGTCATGTGTGTGTGTTTGTGTGTATATATACACTTATATAAACGGTTTTCTTATTTTATCCCTAATCTCTTTAAAGCCTAATCAGGATAATCTACCATTCTGAAATTTTTATCTAGAAATCTCTTAGATGACCGTGAAGCTGAAACATGCTGATAAAATAGAAGCTGGGGTTGCAGGATCAATACATAAGACTAACGTGTCTTGGAAATGGATATTGATTCCATTAAAGAAACATGCTGCAAGTGAAAGTCAAAGGTTTTTCTTCCTGTTACATGTGGATCATTATGAATAAGCTTTAAAAAAAAAAAAAAAGATAATTCTCAAGGCAGAAATATAGTCATTGAATATGAGAGGGTAGCAGTTGAATAGAGGCACAACTGAATAAGTTGTGGAGGATTTTTGGTGCATATGTGCAGCTGTCTATTTTTCTATGACCCTTAGAACTGTTTTGAAACTGAAGCAACCTATTATAATCAGAGAGCTGACCATACCACAACTCCTTACCAGCTTTGTAGTTGAGAAGGATTCAGAGCCCAGTGACAGGATCAGTGGAGAGGTTCAGCTCAAAGCAGGGGCAGCCGAGGACAGGGCACACATCGCATCTCCTCCTTGCACCTCTATGCCTGCCCTTCTGGCACAGGTGCAGGCATCACCAGGTGTCTGGCTGAAACCTTCAAACCTGCAAACCAAAGAAAAGGCATTTCATTTGCCCACAGACCTTTCCATCCACTTTTGAAAGCCTGCTGACAACCACCTCTCAGCTCAACAATGATAGTTTCTCAATGCACAAGCACCCAGTATTAATTCAAAATATAATACAAAGGTAAAAAAAAAGAGGACAGATTACATATTAGAAAACACTTTTATAGCTATCTATATGCTTATGTAAGTATATATACATGTATGTATGTGTGCAGATATACATATTGCACATCTCAGCCTTAACTGGAGATGACAAACAAAGTTTCCAGTACATCAGTGAGACTACATAATAATCCAAATTACTTTTCACAGCTTTCTTCTCAGTGACTCAGAAGAGCCCTCTGAGTGGAGTCACTATCAAAGTACATGATCAGATACTTGTTCCTGTGGAAAAATTCATCATATCCTACCATGCTTTTCTTCAAATGCAGCATGTTACATTATACAGTACTAGCATCTCTATCATCACCTGCAAGTACCTTTGAGACAATTAAAAGGAATAGGTAAAACAATGAAATAATATTTCTTACTTAAGAAATAGTGAAGCAATTTCTCCCTTTTTTTCAATAAGTTCAATAAAGAACAATATAAAGTAGAGCTTGCTATAATGTGAAAGGTGCCTCGAAATCAACAGAATACTAAATAATTCTTGCAATCTTATTAGAAACAAAACTAACAAATCAGAAACACCATGAATATTAAAACAACAACAAAAAGATGCATTTTAAAGTATTTTGCCGATATTTAAGAGCAGGCACATACACCTGAAAACAGGAGCTCTATGTTTATGCCACATTTAAAGACCCAGAAATTGCTCACTCAAAATACACCCGGGGAAAAAGAATTGAGGTTCCTTAAAAGAGATAAGAAACACTCAGGTGAAGTTCCAATGGTTCTCATCCAGCTCTGGAGATGGGCCAGTTCCTGTTATTGCCTGCCAAGGGATAGGTTCTGGTCTCCAGGAAGGGTCTCTGCAAACACAACTATACCTAATAACCAAGGAATTTCAGTGTCTGACACCAAGGTGTTATAATAAAATAAATTAGGAAATGAAAATAAAGTAAAATTATTTCTCCTTTCTTCACATCTTTCCTGATAATTAAAAATATTAGCACTTAATTAGGACTATTATCACTTAATTAACACATATTCTGTTATCAGACTATGCCTCCCAGGAGTATGTTCTCTTTTTCTTCATTTCTTTCCCTACTTTTCTTCCCCAGTAAACAAGTGAATCTTGCCTTCCTTTCTGAAATGTTCTTATTTTACTGAGTTTTTCAGAGTGATGCTGAAAATATGTCATCATTAAAGAGTTGTCTTCCAAGAACACCAAATATTTCAATTACATTTGTTAACTTGCTCGCGTTACATAGCAAGATACTTTCCCTTCCCCCTACAAAACACATATCTGATATCTATTATGCTTTGTTTGCTTTCTTCTTTCCTATCTTTCTCTTTTCAACATATATATATATCAGTCGGATTTACTTGCCACAGATATAACAGCAGTGTTAATAACATAGAAATGATCACCTGGTTCACTTGCAGAATCTCTGTGCCAGAGGAAAAAAAAATAACCCAAACGCCAAAAAAACCCAGTCCCAAAACAATCTGCACCTGAACCCTCACAGGAGGCAACAAATAGATCTTGTGCTCATGAAATGATCTACAACATGCTAAAACCTGCTTCAGGCTAAAAGCAGTCCACTTTTCATTAACACTCTCTCCTAATCAATGGATATTATCAATAAATAGCATTTTATCTCAGTCATAGCAAAGGAATGAACAGAATACTCAATTACAGCTTGCTGAAGTGGGAGTTGTATTAAGAAAAACTTGAAAAGAAGCTCCTGGACCTGCCTTATTTGTATCTTTATTCTGTATTTCACACAGTGTTCCTCTCAGAGTGTGTAGCTTTTCTCCAGCCGGGAAAAATGCTGATGCAGGTGAGGACTTAGTTGCATTGTTATTAAAATGCATCATCACTTCTGCTAGTGCTAGTGAGGTACAATTAAGGCTTAGGTGATCCCTTATGCCTGCAGCTGGCACTGAAGGGGAGTCATGTCTCCTAAAATGTGCTGGAGATCCACAGCGTGCCGAAATGACCTGCTGAACTCCAATGAAGTGAGGGGCCAAAGGCAGACAAGACATCCCAAAGCAGCCAGACCCCCTCCTGCCTGCACGGGCAGCACCAGAGGGGCAGTAGCACTCTTTTCCCATCCCCACTGCCACACAGGAGGCTTGGCTGTTGTGGAAAGTGATGAAAATCCCTTTGTACGACCAACAATTAATTTTACTGAAATCTGAATATAAGTAGCGGAAAATACATAAGAGAAAGAACACAGAATTTATCTTTTTCTCTTTAAAGTACTTGAGACACGTTAGAGCTTTCAGGAGGCAAGATATAATTTGCTGTAGGAAATGCATTTTGTCCATGGGAGAAAAAATGTCATATTCAATGAAAGTATAGCTGTCTGATATGGAGTTCATTTCAAGCCAGCTTGCCTTCACAGTGAAAAGGAAAACCCCTGCTTTTCACATGCTTCTCATGGCATTTTCTGTCTCTCAGTAGTTTTTAGCAAGTGGAATTTGGCAGTGGAGGAATGTCATCTGTCTGCCAAGAGGCAAGAATTCTGAAGAAAAGGAAAAATCTCTGGAAAAGCTTTAGAGCATATTTACAACTCATAAGACCTTTCCTCAGAGGTCCCCAGGAGAGTCCATCAGTGATACTTCTTCATGTAGAGGTCCAGTAGAACAAAAGAATGTAATTTCACAGAAAAGTGAAATAATAGCTAATTTTCATCTTGAACTCTCCACTGTACAACTTCCACTACAAAACTTTTCAGGTATTAAAGGAATAATATAAAGACATAAAGAGAAAAAAATGCAAGCCAGTCATATGACTTTCTGCAAATACAGTGTTGTTTTTTGGTTTTGATTTTGTTGTTTTTTTTTTTTTTTTTAAGAAAATCCACCCACAACAATTCCATTCAGGAATGTAACTTTCAGTAAGTTAGCAGAAGTTGCAGTTTACTTGAGTACGGAGAGGAGAAATTTTATAACAGATACATAAAAAGTCTACCTTTTTTTTTCTTTTACACTAAAAAAGAACATTTCTGAGCAGTACATCCAGAATAGCACTTCTGTTAGGGTGAATATAGATATCTAGCCATGGTAACATGAGTTTAAGGGTCCTAAACCTTGGCAGAATAAGTTTTTTCTCAGTATTGACCTGCTTGACATCCGCAGGTACTGAAGTACTTGGTTTGTTAGAGGCAGTTAATAAGGACAAATAAAAGTAAGACACGACGCCCAGAAAATGAAGTAATGTTTTTTAATGTTTTTTAATCCCAAATGACAAAGATGGAAAGTAATTTCAGTATTTAAGGTGGAAGAGAATACGTTAGAAGAGGACAAAGGGCCAGGGATGAAAACACTTCAAGTGCTCAGCTTCACCTACAGTACTGTCCGTTAAATGACAGTATGTACATGTATGTATCTTATATGCAAGTATAGCAGGAGACATTTACATAATGTCTTTAATGACTAAAGAATGCCTTCCTGTATCTGCAGATGCCAAATCAACAGAGATCCTAGAAATATACTTTATTTTTGTTACTTTGAGTTATTATGTAACTGTAATTACTTACTAATATTAACATGATTATAACCACATAAATAAAAAAAATAAAAATCACACATGGGCTCATTCTAAGGAAACAGAGAATGCAAGCAAAGTTTAAAATTGTAAATACTGTAGTAAAATTCCTTTAAAGGATCTGTCAAGTTTACTAAACTCAGCTGCTCAGGTTCCTGCAATCTGTAAGAATGAGAAGATAGATGAGAAGTCTGTAATTCAGAAGCTAAAATAGTGCTGTGTCTGTGACCCCTCTCACTGCTTCATCTACTGGTTGTGTGTAGTTGTGAGAGAGCCATTCCCAAAGACTATATATTTTTACAGTTGAATACAAGCAAGTTTATTTTGTTCCATCCCCAAGAGATGCAAAGGATCAGCACAGTCTGCTTTTATTGTTTCTTTTGGTTGGTGATGAGATATCTACAAGGTAATAATAACAGGATAATAACAGGATAATAAATTGCTCTTTTCCCTTTTGTTTCTCTCTCAGGCACTGTGGACAAGACTTTCATGAGCATCGCGGTGAAAACCTCTGCTAGCTTGATCCCTGTGAGTTCAGGTTTGAACACATTGACCAAGTCTTATTCATTTTCTTGTAAAATTTGGCTTTTTTGCTGTGTACACACACACGCTTATGTTAAACCTCATGAGGATGACAATTCCTATTTTGGGCTTTATGTCGTTTCAGGATTATTAAACAATTTCCTGGAAATGAATGATGAAAACCTGCCATTCTGGGATTACTCAAAATACCAATAAAGAAATCATTACTCTGGTCACAAGCAGTTTTCACCTTTTTCCACTGTATGGATGTCTGACCTTTCTCTATAGCATCAAATTCCAGATGTGGCCAAACGACCTTTCCCTCATTGAAGACCAAGTCTCCAATGGCAACATCAGCTTTAGATGGTGCTTAGACTGTAGAGATCCTAAAGGAAGAAATATAGATTTCTAATGCACGTGTAAGAGAAAAATAAGTGAATATGATTCCCACTGTAGAGTAGTGAATCTCACCCACACAAATGTGTTATACCCTTTCACTTTATGTAGCTACAGCTTGTTGGTGATTCATTTAAAACATATAGTTACTAATTTTCTGACATTCTGGGCAATCTTAAATCTCCTTAAAACACTTGGGATAAAAAAAAAAAAAAAGAAAAAAAACCAAGCTGAGATATTTCAAATGGCTACCCAAGCCCTCAAGCAATCTATGTCACTGCTTGAGCTTTCAGGAAATACCAGCTTAAAAGCCATTCCTGTAGTCATATGGGATTTAATCTCTCAGTTTCTGCAGTTACAAGTCATGCTCAGAGGCATGTTTTGATGGAAGGCTATACAGCACTATGTGGAGTCAAAATAGTGGCATAGACTGGAGTGAAGTTCGGGAGTAACTGTTGTCATGTCTTTAAAGCAGAGATTTCTTTTCTCCACTGTCATGACCCAGTAAGCCGGTGGGCTGCCACATCCAGGATTAGATCACTATGATGAGCTGAAGGGGCTTTTCAGACGTGAGAATCTGCACCAGTACTAAACCAAACAAGGTAATTTTAAGTTAAAAGCAGTACATACAAAACCTTCCCACTCCTCAGGAGACCCAGTATTCCCACACATGTTCTTAATAACTCATCTTAAAGCCCTTTCTCTTGTGCCAAGGCTGTGGTACTAGGAGGAAACCACATTTGTTCACGTCCCAATTTTTCTGTAACTTAAATGAAAGTGCCTTGGACTTAAAGGAAAAGTATGTTTTGAAGAAAGCTTCCACAAAGTAATTAACTACAATAACTACGAGCACTGAGTGCATAATATGAAAGAACATGTGTGTTAATATAATGTTGATTTTTCTATAAATGGTGTATGAAACTCAGTTTGTTTTCTTTGGCTGTAAAATACATGAATAATTGTGCATTAACATAATAATACAGTGAAGTGAGAGATTTAATTAACAAACCCTTGAAGTCAGAACATTTCTTTAAACACAAGAAATGAATGTACTCTTAATGCCTCAAAATTTTTATAAGTGCACATTGTATTTCACCCTCCTGCACTTGCAGTTTACATCAGTGGCAGTATTTTCCTTCTGCACAAACCTTTCACCTACACTTTTTGAGGCTTTTTTGCAGATTATATGAATTCATTTAGGTACATTTCAGTTTTATGCATAAGCAACTGAAAAACATTGAGCTGGAGAAAACAGTAATGATGTTCATTCATATTCTCCTGAGTATGACTGTGAGTAAGAATTGAGGCCCCATCTCTCTCCTGGACACATTTTGCCTGAGAGGCAACTTCCAGGGTGGAAGATGCATTTTTCCTCTTGCAGGGCAGCAGGAGGATTTGAAGGTACTGAGCAGTCATAGCAAAACTGGGGTAATAGGCATTTCAGTCTCCTCCAGGCTGTTTTCCCAGTGAAGAAGAGGAACTGAAGTCTGGAGATGGTGCACAAACAAACATGATATTGCAGCTGATTTGGACAAATGGCAGTAGCATATGCTGTATTTTCATATCAATCTGCATTATTGGAAATCTATGCTAATCAGCAAGCCCATGGCAAAATTGACCTGACGGCTACAAAGGGAGCATTGTGGTAACAAATGGGAAACCTTTGGATGGAAACAAACACAGATTGACCTCCACAGAGTGAGGGGAGAAAGTGAAGTCCTTTTCAGAAGTGGAAAGATTGAGAATGATAAGACTTTGAAGGCAAACATATACTCCCTATCTGCCTAGGAGCAATAAATCTGAAGCAAGTGTCATCTGTTTGAAATTCCATCTGCCTCAGAAGGCTTTTGTGGGAAGCTCTGGTTGATTGTTATGAAGAATTTCTATAATCCTGTTTTGAACGTTCAGCTGATGTGCACCATCACAGAACCATCCTTATTTCTCCAGTTAGTGAAAATCTTCCATAATAGCCAGAATATGTATGTTCCACATAGGATGTTGCAGGGCGAATTTCTGCATTTTTTAGTACTGAAGAAACATTATTTAATTTGTTTTTTCCTTCTCTGATGTAGGCTGGGTAGCTTGTAGAAAAGATAATCAGGTAAAAACTATATTCAGGAAAGCCAGAAAATATGTATATAGACTTTACTGAGTTGAGTGGCATAAAGACAGGTACTATACTAGATAATCTGTTCTCCATCTGTCTGCTCTTAGAAAATTGTATACAGCTCCACTACCTTTATTTTCTCCCCAGCTGTGGAATATGTTACTTGGAAACAATCAATCATTCACATAAAAATAACATTTCCATTCCTGTCACCAATAACTGTAATTCTCTTAAAAAAAAAAAAAAGGGCCCTGAGGTGTTATCTGTTAGCTATTTTTAAGCAGCATTCTGTGAACCAAAATGTATACTTTAGTGCAAATTCTTTGAGGGGAAGTATTTATAGTTTTATTTACAGTAAGGAAAACACAGCAGTTTAAATTTTAGGTCTATTTAATTTTTCTGTTGTAAAATGGAAGTAGTTGTGCTGGTTTGTGTAAAACAGTATATGAACATTACTAATAAATGAAAGCTCAATAAATTGACATGACTAGAACCAAAACCAAGAAACAAGTGCAGGTGGGGCTGCTTTTTAATGGGTAATGAAAATTTGAATTGTGTTTTGGGTTTGAAGCAAGTCTATTGTGCCATCCATCTGTTTGATGCCAAACTGGGTTTGAAATTGTTCTTTCTACCAATGTTTGCCATACTTTTGAATGCTAAATTCCACTACAGAAAATTGAAACCAGCTGTGCCTTCTTTCACCTCACCCATATGCTGCAAAATCTTTGCCAAATAAGCTCCACAGCTTTTGCTGGTAGGATATCTCATTTCTTTTTGTTCTTTTGAGCAATGAAACAACTATCAGAGCTGAAATTTGAATGCCATCTGTGTCTGGATTGACATACAGAGGAGTTATCTCCATGAGCTGGAGTGGTAGCTGTTGGGCACTGCAGGAGCAGCATGGCCTTGATTAGCGAAAATACGTGGGGGTAAAGGTGCAACAGCACATGAAACACATGGCAGCATCAGCATAGCTATCTTACTCTTGTCTACACTGCTGTGTATTTCTCAGAAGAGGTCTGAATCCTGAGGAAAGGCAACTAGTGGTATAGGTTGCCCAGAGAGGCTGTCCTGTGGCCATCCTTTGGTGGGGTTCAATATCCAACAGGATAAAGTCCAGCTTAACTTCATCTGATCTCAAAACTGACTCTGCTTTGAGCAGGTGGTTGGGCTACAGACTTCTTGACGTTCCTCTCAGCCTGAGTTATCTGGTGACTCTGGAATTCTGGGATTCTGAGATGTGTCTGAAGCCATGCTTGGGATATTTTTTCTGTAATGGTAAGAGAGGATTTTCATGTTGCCAAAATAGCCCATTGATCACCATTTTCTTGTCTTTGTTGGCACAAAAACATTCATACTTGAGACTGCTATGGTCTATTTTAGTATTCAGCTGTACTTTATATAGAAAAGCTAAGACCATGTTCACAGTGGAAGAGGCCATTCAAGAAGCATGGTCATGGAGCACAATAACATCCAGCTGCCTTAGTTTTTACTGCAATTTTCAGATAGGTATTACAGCCTACCATGGGGGCTTGGAACAAACTTTTTCTACTGCGGTAAAGTTGTGCTCTGAATCAGAAAGAGGAGATTCAAGGCCGAAGGACTGAAAAGTCCTAAGATCTAGGACAAAAAGAAAATGATCTTAAATATTTTTCAGTTCCAGAAGATTTTGAAATGTTTTTATTTCTACCAAGGGTTACTTCAAGGTTTCCATCATGCTAAGGACTCAATTGGAATATACTTGTACAATTTGAGAGGAGTTTTAGTTTGGGTATTCTTAAGGTCAGCAAAACATGTTCCTGCAAGTATACTACAGACTCTGGGTTATTCATAGCTCATCCCAAGCAGCTTGGTTCCTCAGGTGCTGGAATTACGGAAGGACCTTTCTCATCTGCTACCTGCACTGAAAGTTTCCCTTCAGGTAAAAAGCAGTAGTTATGATAGCTCAAGCTAAATGTGTTTGTTCTGTCACTAATAACATATCCTGCACCTCACAGACTGAAATAAAACTTACAACTAATATTTGCCATCAAAAAATATTCACCAGCAGGTTAACTTGTCATTTGCTCTCTGAAGGCAATGAATAAAATTTACTTGTCAATATCTTGCTTTATTTGAAGGAGCACCTTATAAGCTTCTACAGAAATGAGACAAAGCTTAGCTAGTTAGCATGACTGAGTAAAGACTCCCTCACTACAGCTTACTTGAGTCTTCATAAGAAAAAAAGTGCTACAAAGAGAACATCAAGTACAAGAATTTTCTATGGATTTAGGTGATAGGATTATGTCACCTACCTTTATGAACTCCTTGTCTTTTCAGAGGCTTAATATTTTATCTGCTGTTGCCCTTATGCAATCTGATATCCTTTGATGATAATAGGATTTTTTGTGTAGTCAGACTATGTGATAATTGAGTGAATACAATTTTGTCTGAGCATTCTGCATCCACTAGAGTAGAAGGGAAGTGGAATGAAATGTCTATGGTGGCAAGACTTCTTTGAGGAGGCAAAAATTGTTTACCACTAAAACTTCAAGAAGCTGTTATTAAAGAGACATGCCAATTTGTTTAAGTGCAATTTATTGGAAAAAAAAAAGTGCCAGAATGACCACAGTAAAATGCAAAGCACTGCAATTTGCTTTGACAGTGCCCTACAGGACAAAATAAATGAACCTCAGAAGAGATTAATTTAGAAGAAAATGTTGAGTTGAATGTAAGACATGTTGGCTAGTGTTTGTGGTCAGAAAAAGGGAATTAAGAGTCTGGTTTCCTTTTATGGGTAATATATCTTTCCCATGCCATTTAAATAAAGATTTTACTAGTGTTATTCTTAGAGCATTATAGTTCACACCCCCAGGCATTTAGTAGGTCCAGTTAAATCATCTGTGGATCATAGAATTTTCAACACCACTAAAAGTGGCAAAATCAAACCTTGAAACTATTTGGACATCAACTCACACATCTTTAAGGTTGTTGTGGCGCTGTTGGTTTTAATCAGATATCATTGATGAAAATAAGTTTAAGCCAGATATTGTGATTGAAAGAAACAGTAAAAATGAGTCAGATAATATGTTTTTAACACAGGCATTTCCTGGTCCCAATCTTCTCCTTTTTAGCACATGCAAGAATTAAACAAAACGTTCTGCATATTTCACTCTGAGTAATGGAAATTCCAAGACTTTTCTGAGACTCCTCTTACAAGTAACACTTCAACCTGTAAACAAATTATCCTCTCTGACACCACTGTTAGGTGCTTTCACATGTTGAATATTTTCCTGGAAAGCTTTTAGGCACCAGATCAGAACAGAAGACACAACTGGCTCTTTGTAGCTGACTTTATTACTCATTTATTACTTCCTCATTATATTTACAGGATTATATCTGCTTATTTTCATTCATATTATTTTACTATTTTTATTTGACAAATAGGATAATTTCTCTCTTTCTTTTCAATATCAGTCTTATTTGTGTTGTTCCACCTTCTCTCCCTTCTCCTTGTAACTCGCTCTCAGTTGCCAGCATTCCTTGTCTTCATCAAGCAGAAGATTTGTTTTCTTACTTCATTCGTTTCCATGTTTCAGAACCTGAGTTGTTTTTCTTTTTCCTGGTTTTCTTCACAGAGTGGAGCAGTGATTACTGCTCACTGGAGGACAGTACTGTGGACCTCTTTGCTCTGCTGATTGGCTGAAGGGCTCATCTGGTACCAATGACCAGCAGCCACCCACCATCAGCTATGGCTGCTCAAGGAGAGCATATGTTAATGTGTTTTGCCAGTGGGATTTTCTTCTATCACTTTGAAAAATCCAAGACCCCATCCAGGGAAATAATCAGCTATGCAGGCCAAAATAACACAGACACAGAACCATTTATAGACCTGTGCTGCCACTGTACACAAGTGTTCTCCTACCACACTGGTGACAGCCTTTGATTTTCTTCCAAAAGAAATCTTAATTGCGAGGTGAAGCCAGAAGACCTGCTGCCAGACTTCTTGCTCATTGTCTCCACTACAAGTCAGAAGGAAATATCATGAGGCCACAGACTCCCGAAGAAAGCCAGAATAAGCAAAAAAAGAACCCAGATGTGTGTCTGAGTTCCTCCACATGTCAGAGAAGCTAATGTTCATTCTCATGATCTTTAAGTAAACCTGCACCTCAGACATACGTCTGTTGTGTCCTCTTTCAAATCTGCTATCCACATGGATAGGAGAACAGTACGAGATGAACAAGTGAAAAATCCTGTTGAAAGTTTGACCACCTGTATATAAATATTTTACCAAAAACAGGACTATCTGTGTTCTGAAAGTTCCCATCTCTCAGTTATTCAAATGCAGATAAGTAAATCCTATGTTACAAAACCAGAGTGCTTGTCAGAAGAAATTCTATAGCCAGTCAACACTCAGGACACAGCTCTGATATTCCCTTTGGAATGTGAAGGAATGAATGTCATTGTTTGACATTCTTTAGCTGTGTCATCAGCAGTTTAGACATAGGGATTAAATGATGAAAGAAAGAAAGTGAAACTGCTGGTTAAGTTTTACTTGTGCCACTTTGGCAAGACTTGAGATTTCATTTTTCATTTCAAGCTCAATATTACTGCATAATACTGCACAAAGTAACTCCACAAGCCCTGAAACAACAGAAGCCTAGCTTGCTAGGCTGTCATGCCCTGAGGCCCACAGCAGTGCCTGATGTCTAATAAATGTGAGGTAAAGATGAAGAACACGCTAGTAATGTTTATTCACCTATTTTCAGAACAATCTGTTGAATTTAGTGGAAAGTGGGGATTTGCTTTATAGATAACAAATTAAAAACAGTAAGCAGAAATATAAATATTGACATTAAAAATACATTCACATAAAGCCACTTTCTTTCACAATTGAGTCTACAAAGCATATAAAAGCTGTAAGACTTGCTAGTGACATAAGCAAAAAACAAACAAAAAGTAGAGTAAGAAGTGGTATTGAGGGCTCATGAATTCAAGTAGATTTTTCCAAATAAACTTATTTAAGCACCTTTAACTTCCCATAAGTTATTCTCTACGACCATATCAAAATAACTTTTTTTCTCTATCTTTTTATCTGTCTGTCCCTCTATATCACTGTATGTCTATACATACGCCTAGATAACTCAGAAGAGTATCCAAAATACTGTAAAATTCTGTTTCTATATTAATTTTAGTACTGAAATAAATGAGGTTTTATGTGATTTACCTGACTGTGAGAAAAACTGACTTCCACCCAACAACCAGGACAGATTTATTTGTCTAGTTTGCTTTGTCTACACAATTAGGTGGATTTCTCTATGATGTTTTCCCCAAAATCTGACCTGATCTAGTTCATCATAGCGTTTATCACTTTGAATTCGGCTCAAGCAGAAACCCACTGTCGTTAGTCCTAGAACTGTTCCCAGAGCCAATAATAAGCGTAAGGTCACAATTGCTGTAGTTGTCCTAGATCACCTTTTAAAATCCTTTTCTTCTTAATGAGCAGTTTGATAATAGAAGGAAGGAATATGCCACTGAAAGGTACTACAGCTTGATCCTGAGAGTGAGCTTTGCTTTCAGACTGCATGCAATCAGTTTGAGTCTTCCTGAATCTTTTAAGAATATAGGATTGAAAGGGATTTCTCTATATTAAATTAATATTATGAAAGTTGTTATCAAGAGTTGAAACTAAACTCAAAGTTTCTGGCTAGACACAAGATGAAGTTAGAAAATAAGAAACAATAAAACCAAGGCAAATCAGCCATGTTCTCATTAAAGTCAATAGATGTTTTGTCATTGGCCTCGATAGCGGAGGGATCTGTCCCAAATTCTTCACTTCTGCCACTAGAAAAAGGAAATTGAAGTTCGTGTTGCCATTTTCCCACTCCTAATCTCATTTCCTCATTTTCCTCTCTCTCCCTCAAACCTAATTCTCCAGGGACTCTCTGAACAAAGTAGCAAGTATGAGTGGAGGGCTGCAGAAAGGGTGTGATAAGGCGCACGCAACATACTTTAAGTTTTACTGGCTATTCAATGCATCAATGTGCTGTGCTTACAGCTTGAAATCTTTGCTTCACTTTAGTCTAAACTATATCTGATATAGATCCAGATATTTTACAGACAAACAATATTATCCTCTGACTGGCTGTTTGAGTAATTTTCACCTCAATGGTAAAAATGGGAAGGTATTTTAATACCACTGAAAACACTGGGGGGCAGTGTGATCTAGAGAAGCATATGTTGGTGCAGCCACTCTGCCATCTGCCTGGGGTGTCACTTTCGGAAGGGACTTCCAACTTTATCTGGCAGCTCTGCTGTACCTTCTTGAAAGTCTGAGAGTATGTGCATGTGCTCTGCCTTTTCTGGGGGGATGAGGCAATGTAAAATAAACTATGATGTAATGATAACAAAGTCTGACAGTTGAAAAGGTTTGACTTACCATGAACGTACTTTGAATAGGTGGATACTTGTTTCTTTGCAGGACCATATGAACTGTGAGAACAAGCAGAGAAGTCTCTGTGGTGCCTAGATCTGTGGCTGTGTCTGGCAAAAAAAGTAAATCTTGTCTATTATTTCCAAAGTATACTTCTTCCTGACAGCAGTATATGAAGACTGCTGTAAATTGTTATCGGCTGTTGCATGTTTTATACTTGAGTTTTGTTTATTTGTTTGTTTTCAGTTTATTATTTCTTATCATTCACAAAAGCAAGCAAGCAAACTAATAAAGTTTATAGCATCAACTAACCTGAAAAACAAACAAAGCATCTGCAAACACAAGGGAAAAAATACACAAACACAACATTTCCCTGGACATGCTTAAGTACATTGTTGATTTTTATTGTTAACATCAGAGAGTACTGTTATTCTTGTTGGCCTTTTAGTTCAGAAAATTCTGTCCTGTACTACATCAACTGAATTTTTAAATTATACAGAGAGTGGTGGAAACCTGGTGGCTTTTGTAATAACCAAAATGTCTAATGCTGTAGTTTGATTTCTGTAATTGTAAGCAGTCATTCATAAGCATGATCTTTACAAATGGCTTTTATCTGAAAAATTACTCTAAGGGGATTGCAGTCTACAGGGCCAGCAAAAAAAATCCCACATTGATTTTCTAGTTTAAGAGCAGGGGAGATATTACTGCTTTAATAACGTCATGAACTTTGAGTCCTAGAAATGGTAGTGAAGGGTAACTTCCACTCAGGCATATTAGGAGGAATTTGCACCTTGAGGCCTTCTACATGGTACAATGTAATATGCAATGTATGAGTTAGCTTGAATATGAAAGGCAGTATAGTTATAGTCTCAAAGAAGTCTTTCATTTGGTGCATTGTTTCTGGTCTTCAGCCAAAAGTTATATCTTCAGCCAGTCACTTTTCCACCTACAGTGTATCCAAAATAACTCCTAAAGCAAGAGTTGTGATGTCCTCTGTCCCATGCTCAATAGCCCTGCTGTTGGTATTAACTCCTTGATAGCATCAATAGCTGCATCTATGTTTTCTGACAGCCAGAAAAACCTGGAAAGGTGAAGAAAGTGCTATGAGAAAAGCTTTATTCAGAAAAGAACAGTCACATCACGGCTCCATAAAGCTCTCCTGGAATATGTAAGGCTTTCCTAATTAAACCATCAGTGGAATGAAATTGGGCATGCCTTCTTTTTTTAATTTTTCTTTGGTCATTTTTGAGAGCTTCTATGCTAAATGAAAACAAAACAAAGCCAAGAAGCCTAAGGAAAATACCTATGACACTATAGCTACCTTTGTGGTAAACCTTTAAGAAAAAGGTTCAAGCCTGACTCATGCAAGTTAGACATTTTGGGGGGGACTTGATTTTGTGGACAGGTCATCCTCTTATTTTGGATCTGGTTTACATACATAATTTTAATTGTCTTTTGCTATTTAATTGTTTTTTTCTATGTCTGTATATAAGTATATAAAGATAGAATATGTTGTCATATGCATGCTATACGTGCCAGAAACCAAGATTCATATCAAATGTATCTAGAATTAAATAAGGATACTGTCATTCTCTGCCTTGTATGGAGGAAAACCCTAAGAGCTGAAGCAGTGACAAAGATTGGCACTGCCAGAAATATAGCTCATGATCTGTAACGTGCTGAGGAATGTTAGAGGGAGGTTGTTGTCAGAAAAGATAGAGAGATGATCAGCAGTAGTAAATTAGGGTCTTTTTTGGCATCATCAAGATTATTGGCTGACCTCATATTTCTGAATAATACCCAGGAATCCACCAAATGAGAAAAGAGCTACAACAAACATTAATTAAATGTGCGTTCTCTCTCTCTTTCAGACTGATTAGCACACATAGAGGTTAAGCCCTAGAGAATAAAATGTTCAGCTTAGAGAGTATAAGGAAAAATACAATGAAAATACACAAATCAATCTCATTGGAAAGTGCATTTGCTTCTACTCACTGGGGATTGATGATTTAGCCTAGTTCCCTTTTCAGCCCACAAAAAATCTGCAAGTAAAGTTCATAGTCACAGAATTTCTCTAGTTTCACTGAGAAATGCAAGAAAACCTTCAAGATTTGCATGCCAATTCACCAGGTTCACTTGAAAGTCTAGACATCCTTAAGAAGGTCATTCAGATAGTCTAAGACACTAGTACTTATTGCCTCTAAGTTACATAGAAAATAAGCTTCTTTCAGAGAATAGACCAGGGCCTGGGATTTAGACAGTGTGACTAGTATTCAGAGGGCATCATTAAAGTGATATCTTCAGGTACCTCAGTTCTCTAGCTCTCAATTTTGTTTTCAAAAGCTACTTCAGATGTGTGAAATGTGACAATTAAAATGCTTATTGCTACTCTATGTTATTTTCCAAGATTCAAGCCAGGGAACAAATTCTAATACTATTTGTAGGATTTTTAGGCTTGAATTTCCATAGCCTCTGCATGCACATTTTTATAGTCTGTATCGATAGACTTCAAATCATCTAATTATCTTTCATATCACATATGAACAAGTAAATTATCACTTCCGCACCGACAATCTTTGTCATCTTTACCTCTTTGCATCTATCATTTTCCTTTTCTAAATGCAAACCTTAGCCTAATTTTCTACTTGTACCAAGGTGTACACCCTTGTATATTTTTATTTGCATTAAACTATGCTACACAGTAAAAAGTGGCATTTCCTTGGGATATTCTAAAGCACATTTTTAAAGGCTTTTAGAAATGCTAAATACCAATAATGTCCATTAATTGCTCTGAGGACACACATATAATTATTAAAACTAACCAAGACCCTCTTGAAGAACCTTTTGTTAAGATAACGAACAGTAGGAAAAGCATAGGACTCCATGAAGTGCTGCCTTTTGTAGCAAAGTACAGCCAAGTGGATTGCCTAATCAAACAGATTTTAAAATCCCAAGATGAAGTACACATGCAGTCAGAATAGCCCCATACACCCTTCTTTAAAAGGTTGATATAACTGGACATTTATTTATGTTGGGGCTTAAAACATCATGAAGAAAAATGAAAGGACTCTGATCTTCCTCCGCTTCTTCATTGGGATTTTAAGGTATATGTACTATATCTTCAGGTCAGCACAAACTAGATTCATGTTGAACTGTACCAAAATGTGAGTATCACCGTCTGCTTTACTACCTTTTCCTGATAATGACAGTCAAGAAAACACTTCAAAAGTAGGTAAGTAATGTAGGAAGAGATACCCATGAGTCTGTGCTTTTGAGATTCAGAGAGTTCACTTTTCACAGGTTATTTCAGCTCCAACACCGGGGTCTGGACATTTATGCAAGGAGTTTCCTGTCCCAGACTGAGCAGACTGACAGTTCATACCATCACACCATACTATGAGAGATGCACATAAGGAAAATTAGAAGTCAGGGCCCCCTTAGCATCTTCCCTCCTGGTCTGCCTTTGTGCATTTTCAGTCTTGTTCTGCTTGGGCTTCTGGCCTCCCAGTTGCTTGATTTCCAGGTCCATGGACTCTGTTGCTATAACAGTTGATCTAAGCCACTTGCCTTTACTTGACCTAACAGGACCAAGTTAGGCTAACAACAAGATCTTGTTGCAAAACTTATGATTCCAGAGCTGATAAAATGTCTAATAGTAGACTGAATCTATCTAGCTGTCCAAATCCATCCTCAGTATTCCCTTTCAACAAAGGGGATGGGAACTGGTTGTTGGATCAGGAGGCATGTACCTTAAAATGCTTCAGTGTCTGTGAACAACCTAGAGATCACAGACAGCAGTATTCTACAGTGAGAAGGTGGTGAAAACTGTACCTGACTGTCATGGTTGAGAGAACGATCCTTTGTGGATATATTTAAAGCTAATGCCTCCATCTGGACATTTCAAATAAAAGTTTTAGGCGTAAGAATGACAGTGAAATCAGACATGGTAGTCCCAGATCTATCATAATGGTTCTATTCAGAATGTGTCTTTGAGATGTGTTACTGGTCTGTGTGTAGCCAGTGAGAGCTGACTAAATGTTTCCCTTTGGTATCCAGTTGAATTGGAAATACAGAGCTGGATGTTCTCCAAAACCATCCTTATTTCTCCATTACAACAACTGAGTGGATGTGAAAGAGACAAATAGCATTCCTTGAAAATGCATATTAGAAATTACATTAGTATTGTACGCTGTTTTCTAAGATATAAAATTGATCACAAATAACATTTGAAGGTAGAGCATTTATTGACATGGAACAGGTCATTGCAGACCACATCAATACATACACATAACATCATTACTTAAAAGAATATGTGCTATGCAGTCAGATTATGTAAATATCAATGGAATACTAAAATATACTAGTTGTATTATGTATGCTGAGTTAAGTCCAGTAAACTGGACAGAGGAATCTGCAATTCTTGCTTTGGCTCTTCAGAGCTTCATCTATTGGCAGAAATATTCTTCCTTGTTAATCAAACAAATTACAGCTACTGGCAAGGGCAACTTCATTACAGGAGACTTTAGTAAACACACATACTGCTAGATACAGTGTCATAGGCACAAAATGATGAAGAAGAGAATGGAGAGGATGCTCTGATAGACGCAATTTAGTATACACTTTTGTTAGATGGATACAACCGTCAGGAGTGCAAGTCATCCAGGAAAGGGATTTGGAAAGGGATTTGGTTATTAGTATACTTTTAACACCAGGGCACAGTGTTTTTTAAACCTCCAGGGAATTCTAAAAGGGAATATTTGTCATTGTTTATTGGTAAAAAATGGTTCATGTTGCCCAATAAATTTCATAGTTTTTCAGCATTAGAATGTTTTTCCTAATCTGATTTGATCTTTATCTTACTTTTTATTTCCCTTTTGCTTTCCTGTCTGACTTCCTTCTTACATTCTCTCCTCTCAGAGGAATTGAATGAATTACAAGATTCAGCCTCTCAACAAGCATCCAGAGAGAAGCTGTAAAAGGACATTACTATTTTAGCAGCCAGGGCAGCCGTATTTCTACATATGTATTATTTAAACATATTTGCTGGGATTCCAAGCATGGAATGGTATAGCAGAAGCACATGATCTGAACAAAGACCCCAAGCATCACACACTGACCCAGTTATGCTTGCACATCGGAGATTGGGCACCAGAACAGCTGCTTTCCACTTCTTTCCAACAAATCTGAACATGGAGCACTGAACTTGTGAGCAGAGTGATTCCACTATGGATGTGTGTTTGTTGACCAGTTGCACCATGTGACTAGAGATCACAGTACCACATGCCACCACTACAGAATTTGACCCTGAATGTGGAGGATTAACCTATTTCACAATGGACACTTCCCCATACTAGTGGATGAATTGGTTGGGAAATCTCTCTGAAGAACTCACCAAAGCTATTGAGGGAACCACAGCCATGACATGAGGTTAGCTTCAGATTGCATTTTTGTGAATGACATTGCAATGAAACTCTAGGTTTCACAGGGGTGAAATGTAGGGAACTAACTCACACACTACTGTGGTATTTGTTTCCTCATGAAACTAAAGCATCCCAAATTCCAAAATATGAACTTCTTTTCCTGTACTCCATAAGTTTGTGTATGGGAAAGTGGAGATCCTTACCTTAGACTCTTTCTCCCACATGAACAAGGTAGATAAGAGTTACAATGTACCTGTCCTATATGAAACATTTTAATCGAAATGTAAGTACCAGTACAGGTCAAGTCAAAATGTTCTATAAATATGACTGAACATCCAAGTGAGGATCTGGACATCAGAAAATAGACAGTGGAGAGAAAGCACTTGATAAAACAATCTCTCTGATGGAGTATAGCTTTTTGAAAACTGACTTCTTCCTTTTGAAGTATTGATACTGATTTTCTTTGGGAAAAAAAAAAAGAAGACTTGCTTCTTATTTTCATCTAAAAAGTATTTGAATTGAAATGGAAATAAATCATTTTAATTGACCCCAAACCAGTTTACAGCCATTTGGAGATTTGTTTCTGAATGTTTTTACTGTGCAGTGCACTATGATTACCATTTAACTGCATAGTTATCTTACTGTGCTATATTCTTCTGCCCATTATTTTTGTTTTGGGCTTTTTAGTGACATCAAAATGCCATGTGCATGCTTTGAAATAACACAGTGTATATATTTACATTAGCAAGAACAAACGTAGTGTTACCTGGATAACTGTGGAGATATTTGCAAAATATTTCCATTTCTTCATAGCAAAAACAATTCCTTGTGTGCTTCAAAAGCCAAGGAAGGCTCAGCTACATATGCTGTGCACTTGATGCATTCTGAGATTTGGTAATTTACTGAACTTTAAGAAGGGCAATCAAAGTGCTAAAAGCAATTCATAAGCAATTACCTTTTAAGCAAGAGGCATAAAATTTTTGATTAGGCAATTCAGGCATTGTTTAAACTGAAGTTGCAACTAGATAAACTTCATTTACTTAATATATCATCATTAGTTTTAATCAGGAATATTTGTTATTTTTGATGCTAGAAAAAAGTGAATGAAATTCTGATTCAAAATTCACACCTATCTTGATGCAGACAGTCTGCTGCAACATTGTTTTAGTGAAACTATCTGTTTCTCCTGACATCCCATTAATGAAATGAACTTGTTTGCAAAACCATGATTCATATATGTGGATTAATAAGGCCATGTTTTACAGTCCAATCTTAAACTATCAAGGAGGTGGATATGGTATTTGGTTTCTAACAGAATAGTAAAAAGTTTACATTGAATTTGATTGCATGGTTTCCAAGAATTTTTCATAGTATTTAAATTGAGTTATTAATAAGTTTTCCCCATATTTACTTTACTGATACTGAAATCTATTCCGGTAATTTCATGAATAATTCTTCATGAATGTTACTTCTGCAAGTTCTTCTTTTAATGAGGCATCACCTACAGGATATATTGCAGTAGCAAGGTTGAATAAACTAATTTTCCTAATATAAATATTTTTACTAGCCAGAAACTCTTTGTTGTCTTTTCAAGCACTCCCAACAATCTGTCAAGTTAATTTAAAAAGGTAAAGATAGAAGAAACTGAGTCTGAGAAAACTTGAAAGTTACACAAATCCCATCCTTGTATTACCAATAAACTTCACTGCAGAAATCATGTTGTGTTCTAAAATTTCAGATGTATACACAAGAGAGATATAGAAATAATAAATATATTTATTTTCTAGCGATAGGAAGGGGATTACATTTATAAAACTGTTTTAGGAGTATTTGTGCTCACTGAAAGGCAAAAGGGTCAACTGTCAGCTTCTGATATCTTCAAACCTTTAGATGATAATAATTTCATATCCAATATTTTTGTGCTTGACTAATTGATATTTTATTACTCGTTAAGTATAACACACATCATGGAAAAAAAAAGTCTGCACTGAGAAAGATTTTGGCTTTGACAAATCATCAGTTTAATATGATGAGGGGAATAGGGGGAATGGTAATGGTTTTAAAGGGTTAAACCAGAATAGTTCAGCACATACACAGTAGAATAGTTAAAAGTCAACCTTGGGCTTCTACTTGAAATTTTTATTGGAATGGTTTGTAACTGTCTTGCTCTGGGATCTTGTTAACTGCATCTCTCAGAAGGTTTTAAGCTTAATGATTTGAAACTGCCCTTCTTTAACACAGTAGGAAATACATGTAAATCTTTGTTAGAGTTAATAGTTTAGATAATTACAGAAGTTTTCAGACTTGCTCTTTAATTTGACAGGCAATTTAGAGAACGAAGAAAATGTGTCACTTGTGAACCCTATCAGGAAAATGCTTTTTCCTCTCCGCTTCACTGCTCTCTGCTCTGCTAATTCAGAATGAGAATAGCAACACCTTTGCAATATCAAATTTACTGGCAAGATATAGCAGTTATTTTGCTTGGTGGCCATTTCAGCTTTGTGCAGAAACATAAGACTCTCAGACAAAGCAATACTATCCTACAATAAACATCTCGCTAATACACATCTTTTTCTCCATCAGCAAAATTGATTATTCAAAGTTTAATACATACAGATGTAGCAGATTCAGGAAATAATTTAATATCTGATAAATTAAAAGATATTAAGACCTTTATTTAAGATCTATAATTTCATAGCTTTCTTTGGGAGAGAATAACAGATTTTTGCAATTTCTAAAAAGAAGAAAACTGTTTTAGTGTAGACCATTAGCTATACACTTAAATCAAATTTAAGAATCACAATTTTAACTTTGCTATAGCTTATGAAGCTTAATCTCAACCATTGATTCCTATCCTGATAGTCTGTAAACTTGTCATTTCCTGCTTATTAGGAGCTTTACTCAATATATCTGACTAAAGAACAAATAAGATGATTGACATTTGCTAGTCTATAAATACTGGGACTGACATTAATGACTAAGCCACAGGAAGTCATCTGGTCCTTGCTGGTTACCAGGTAAGTAAATGTGCCAAGAAGCCTTTGTGGGTCATAGAAGAGGTTATCTGCTTTATTGATTTTTATACATGGGGTTGATTTATAATGCTTTAGACAATAGACAGCCTTTAGATAGACACAGGTACCATGGCGGGACTGTATTATATATATATATTGCATATATTATGTTATAATATATTATATTATAATATAGTAACAATGCTGCAATTGTCATAGGCCCAGGACAGCACCATTGGACATAAGGAGGATTTTTTCCGTGGAGTAATACAAAAGATCCTTTTCTAAGCATCCAGCTAGTAAGAAACATTACACATATAATGTGGCCATTACAGCATGTGCTGTGAATGTCTGTAAACAAGTGAAATGGGACTGCTCTCTCTCACAGTCAAAGCAATCTAACTGAGTGTTAGGGTTTGAAAGCCTTGAGAAATGCAGACTGTGAAACACATCATCACAGTGTTTCTATGTGCTATAAGGACATTTTGCCTGGCAAAGAGGAAAATCATGTTGGCAAGTTCATTTGGGAGAGAGAAGAGAAAGCTGTCATACAGGAAAGAGGAGTCATAGAGCCCTACTCTCCTGAGGGAATGCTACCACCAGCCTCAGTGTCATGTACCTGCCTGGCCCACACTGCAGAGACAGCAAATAATAATCTTAGATTGTAAAGGAAAACTTTTAAACAAATTCTGCTTCTAAATTTTTATAGATTAATGCATTATAGACTAGGAATTTCACACTCTTTAACTGACTTTTACTACATTTCTGCTCCCCCTTACTTGAGAATATGCCCTGCAGACATGAGTCCACCTGCCCACCCATGGAAAGCCATCTTTCACAGATCTGCCAGAGCTCTCTCAACCACATAAACTCGTTTCTCTGATTAATTTGGTCCTAATACCCAGAGTTAAAAATTCCTGTTCTTTCTCCAGGACAAAGTAGCATCAATTCCAAATGAATCCCAGGGATGATATTGTTACGCAGGTAGTAACTCTCCTAAAGTTTTAGACCACAACTCATGCACATCTCCTAGAGCTCTCATTCTGCCTCACAACCTGTCACAGCCCAACTTCCCTAATTCTCAGTTAAGCAATTTGCAGGCAATGTAGACCACTTTAGCATCAAGATATTGAAAAGAAGGGGTCCTCTTTTTTTTTTACTTATAATAGGAAAGTGTTGTAAACTGGATGCAATTCTGTGATACTATTAGCTGTACTTTTGTAAGTTCCATTTGCTTTTACACGTAGGTAACCACAAAGTAAAGCGATTCAGATCCCATTTAGATCTCAGTTGAGAGCTAGGTAACTACAAGTATTTATTTTAGTTGGTCATTGTAGATTGAGATTTGACCATGAACTCTGCATAGATCATAATGGTACAAATAATATTGTAACACTAAATGCAACAGCCGGGTATCCTTTAAATCCACCTAGCTGCAAATGCTACTTGATAGTTGTCTTCTGGCAACAATAAATTAAATGTACATGTCTGTACAACAAGGGGACAGTTCCAATAGCAAATTTCATCATTACTAAGATAAAAAAAACAACAAAAACATTTCTTTTCCTGCATAATCATAAACTGTTATGCTGAAGAGTCTCTTAGGCACTCTGTGCTTTCACCCAATCTACATAGCCAGAGGGTAATTTTATTCACTGTGACTTGCAGAAAAAAAGCAACACTGAATGTCACTTAACAGTAATGGATATTTGAAAATACTTAAGCCCTTAATGTTTTTTTTTCTTCTCATATGTAAGAAATTAATCTCCATTTATTTTCATGGCAAGGCACTGCTATGTAAATTAGATTTTCAGAAATGTTAGCAGACTGTAGCAAGATGAAATGAAAAAAAAAGCTTTATATAGGGTGGAAGTAACAATACTACTGTTATTATTAATGTTATTATTACTGTTATTTTTACTATTGTTGATATCCTGGATCCTTGGAACCAGGATAAATTTGGGCACTAAAAGAATTTTTTTGTCAATATGAATGTCTGAGTTATGTTTGCCATAAGATATTGTCAAAGAAAAGAGTCAGATGGTTTTTTTCATTTCTGCAGTACATTTAAAGTAGTTTTTTTCACAAGGTTCAAAAGACTGTTTATTTTACAGTGAGAAAGAACAACAACAACGAAGTGGCATTAGAAGGAAAGCAGCAGAAAGAATAAATTCAGCAAACTGTAAACCTCACTGGAATCCTGCACATTTAAACAATTCCCTGTTTGCTGGATGATCTGCAAACATGAAAATAAATGCAACTGCAGACCAAGATCTTATTCACAGCCTATGCAACTGCAGACATAATGCCTATAGTAACTACTCACTGTGCAGAGTTGTCAGGAGATATAACATGAGCATAAACTAAGAGCTAGGGTCATGACAGAATCTTGATAGTAAAAGCTATTGTCAGTCAGCTGTGATTCCTCCATAATCATAGATCTTGGGTGCTAGAGAGTCCAGGTGGTGCTTGCTGTAGCTAGGAGCCCTCAGGAGACTGATGGTGTTTCCTGCAGAAAAACATGCTTTAATATATTGGAAAGGCGATGTTTGAATGGCATATTCTTTCCATGATCCTCCTGGTGCATCATGCACACAATCTACAGAATATAAAAGTGGCTAAAATGGTGAGCTCAAGCTCCCAGTGGAAAGTCTGGCTCCCCCAGTTCTTATTCAGTAAGTAATTGGAAGCAGTAATCTTATTTATTTTCTTAAATTAGTGTTCTTGTCACCCTTTTATTATAAGGCATGATAGTTTTGTTTTCACATGAAGTACTCAAATCCAAAGTTTCCCTAAAACTCTTCCCTAGTTTAAGAAATTTATGTTTATGCAGAATGAAATCTCCTGTTTGTCACAATATGAAACAAGCTAGCTGACATTAGAGTTCCCTTTGACATTTATGATAGTATGCTGAACAGAAACACTTCTGCCCTGGAGGGAAAAGCAAGACTACTAGCAGGTCTTTTCCATATGACGTGATGTGAGTCAGTAGAGCATGTGTAGCATTCCCAGAAAGTACTGGCAGCAGAAGATTGAGCTTCCAGGAATTGTATTACTTAGAGTACAGAGCTCCAGGTTTTCTCATTGTAAGGCCACTCCACAAAGTTAAAGGTGGAATTTCTTTAAATCATATGAAGCTCGACAGAGTTAAAAATATATAAAAAAACATATACAGTTGAAGGCAAGATGGTATTCCCAGGCGCAGAACCTGTGGGCAATGATATTTTAGGAAGAATAACCTAGAAAATCAAAATTCCCCAAATCATCACCCGGTGCACTGTTTCAGGAAAAGGAGTAGTTTAGGTCAGCACACCTCAAATGCAAGCACTCAGTATATCCCCTTCTTTGAAAAATAATCTTTGCTGGCTAATAACAGCTTAGGCTATACATGACAGCACTCAATATAGCCATATCTCTTTTAGGATCTAGCACAAGGTTAGGGACCTTGGATTTTCTGTCATGGACAAGTCTAAACAAGCACCAGAAGAGTTATGAAGCCACTGACACTGAATTTCAGCATGGGTGAAATTCAAGCTTAAACAAATTTGTCCACAGAATTGGTTTGTTTCAGTGCATGCTCTCAGAAACAGTGTATGCATTGGCTATACTGAGTATATTCAGGGCTTTGCTTAGTCAGCTTCAATATAAATGGTTTGTTGTAAGGAAACATATATTTCATTACCGTGTCTCATCAATATACGCTAGTGCACCTTCTGAAATTCCTGATTGCACCCCTGACTTCATACTGTTTAGTTTAATCCTGCTTCTCTTCAGTTTTCAATATGCCCCTGCCACTGTATGGCATCCTCACCCTCCTGTGCAGCTCCTTGATTCAGATCTGATATGGTTTGAAGCTGGCTCCCTGCCAAGTCTCCAAACCTTGCCACAAAAACTCCCCCCATCTCCTGAACCAAGGGAAAAGAAAAAAAACCAAGAGAACTGAAACGAGAGAGACAGCTAAAGCAATATCATCATCATCATGGCCAGGCTTCGCAAACAAAGATTTGGGGAGGGCTCTACCCACATTTGTTACAAGCAGGTTGGTGGCTAAAAAGGCCAATACGAGACAGGCATGTCCGGTTGCAAAAGGCACAGTAGAAAGACTCCTTAGGTGGTAAATTCTGCAAGACACAATTCTTTCTGCATTGTCTTTTCTCCTTGAGAGTGATCCTGTGTGCTTTCTCAAAGGCATCAGCAGCGTTATAGATGGTGAGTCTCCAGACCTCCCGATTGGAGGCCAGAGTAGACCAGTTATGTTGGTCAATATGGCCAAGGCTGAGATGTTGTTTCAGGGAGTCCTTGTATCTCCTCTTCGGAGACAGTCGGTGGCAAGTTCACCATAAAGCAGGATCTTAAGGAGGCGGTGGTCCTTCATCCTTGAGACATGCCCTGCCCAACGCAGCTGTGTTCTCAGCAACGTGGCCTCAATACTTGTGACTGCTGCTTGTTCTAGAACAGACGTATTGGTCACATAATCTGACCAGTGGATGTTTAGGACTATACGGAGGCAGCATTGATGGAAGTGTTCTAGGACTCTCAGGTGGCAGCGTAGATGACCCATGATTCAGATCCATACATGGATCTAAAGCAATATATATAAATATATTTACATTTGTATTACAGTTATATACAATTGAAATATATATACAATTTCAAAAGGGAAAGGGAAGGGAGAGGGGGAAGGAAGAAGGAACACAAACCAAATAAAATATACACGATCAATAGCCCAAGATCTAGCAACTAAAAAATTAGCAAAAGAATATCTTACTACTCTCCTTGGGACAACATAAAGTTGCACTGGAACGACTGTCGGCAACCTCCGTCTCCCAAGGTCAGCAAGGCCTTACCAGGCCTCACTCCCCAACACGACAGACTCAACAGCAGGGAACCCGCACCTCAAAGCCGCCGGAAGGAAAGAAGAACAAAGGCCTCTCCTCCTTTCTTCTTATACCCTGGCTTACATAAAAATCATAGGGAATACCGGGTAAATCTGGGCACTTCCTTGGTTACAAACTGGTCACCAAGGAAGGCCTAGACTAAACTAGCACAAGATCATAAAAAAATATTGTTCACCTTTTTAAACTAATGAATAGCTAAACATTACCAAAACTTTCATTAGCTTGAGTAGGAGCAGGATGTCTTAGGGAGTATCCACACACTCCATACACATATAATTTTACATTCTACCCACAACGAGTGCCTAGTGATTTGTAAATGCATTTTCCCCTTCTTTCTCCAGAGTAAGAGCTTCCAAGCAGATTGGGTGTTGGGAAATATCTGACATCTTTTCCTTGGTCATCTGTCTGCATCATAATGCAGCAGTGATCTTGAGTGACAGTTTTAAACTATACGCCATTCTTCCTCTTAAAAGAAATATGCCTTTCCTTTCTGCTTTGTTAAGCTGAACAAAGGCTGGAAATACTATGTTAAAAAAAAAATTTAGTTTTGGGTAGCGTTACTTGGATATTCATAACTGTTCTCTGTCATTTAACACACTTTCTGACTGTCACCCAGAGCTTAGTCATATAGGATACATCTCAGGACACCAAGCCTTTGGAATCAGCAATTTAACACAAAGTTTTTTCTTTCACTAATCACTGTTATGTATAAATCTGTACTTCCTAACACACTTAGCTCCCAAATAAAATTCATTTATGTCATCATGACTTCTCTGTTGTATATCTGGCCTTGATTCCCTGGAGAGAATAAATGGCAGTTTCAGGGAAATGTTTATCAATTCTTCTTTCTCCCTTCTTTCTTCACCTTTTTCAACCTTTACTAGATTTTACATGATAATGCTATATGAAATCCACTGAGTGTAATCAGGAAAAAAGAAGAAGAAACACCAGGTGTGTGAAATGGGAAATTTTAAAGAACTACTTTTCTCATTTCCAAAAACATATTCACACTAAAATTAAATTATACACAGTCTAAAAGTAATTTTTATCATTGAAGAGAAAAAATTCCAAAATGTCACAGTCTCCATATGTTTCCATTCTTTATATTAATAATTTGCCAAGAAAAATATCTAAATGCTACAGTCATTCCCTCCATTCTAAAAAATAATACATTGTGGAAAATACATTGGTTGTTGTCTACATGTTTTCAACATAACTACGCAGGACTACATGTATAAAATCTCATGGCATAGTCTGGACACCACAGCTGGCATTACAATTTTATTCAGATTCTGATATATGCTTATCATAAAATCAGAAATTAACAGAGAAAATATCTGGAATCAGTGTAACTTCTGTTTTCACCCAAGTGTGCTGCAAAGTGATATGAACCAGAACTACTGATATTGCAAATTGTGCCTTTGTTTCCTTTGTCTTTTTGGGTTCTTATGTGGTAGGAATGAAGATATCAGGAAGAGGTTCTTCACTCAGAGCGTGGTTGGGCATTGGAACAAGCACCCCAGGGAAGTGGTCACAGAACCAAGCCTGCCAGAGTTCAAGAATCATTTGGACACCACTCTCAGGCACATGGTGTGATTCTTGAAGCTGTCCTATGCAACACCAGGAGCTGGACTTGATCCTTCTTGATCCCTTTCTAACTCAGGGTATTCTATGATTCTAAATCCTCCCTTCTGGGAATGGACTGGGTGGTTGAAGAGGCCATACCAGACCTGAATAAGAACAGGCTGAACTAAAAATGACAGCCATACTCTTCAGCAAGGCTGTGATTCGAACATCTCCCTTTGTCATTTTGCCTGACTAAGCAGAAATGAATCATTACACAAAGACAGACTGAGAGAGTCATCATTTGAGTAGGTGTTCTCTATGAAAATTTTGAAAACATAAAGTGCACATTTGGTACAACCCTCTTCTGCTCTTCTGAGGAGTATTGCAAGCACAGTTTTGTCGTCTATGTATCTGTTTCCAATTAGGTTCAATGAGGGCAGTAACAATAGTCCTGGTTTAGGTGTCAGAGTCAACACCACAGTTCACAGGCTCCTGCAGTGATTTAAGCCAGGCCTTGACCCCAGGCCTTTGAGTTTAATGGTTTCTAGATTCCTTCTTATTTTCAGTCATTCCCTTGAAGATTCTCTGGATAATATGGAAGACCAGGGAGGCTAGATAAACAAATTATTGAAGGAGTTGTTTTCTAATGCAGTCAACAGTTTGAGTGTAAATGCTTCCTTTCCAGTATTTCACCAGATTCCTGTCTATTATAGAAAGAATAAAATGCCTACCTAAAATGCAAATCATAATACAAGTACCTCGGTTGGCAAGACAGCTTTGAGTGCATTTTATGTGACTATTTAATGCAGTCTTATACAGTTCTTCCTGAGCACATGCTGAATAAAATACAAAATGCTCTATTTTCAGGGTGTTAAAATGAAATCAATTCTTAGTGCTATTGCTTGTAACAGAAACTAAATTTTAGTTCCCTGAGATGAATGCTTCTCAGAAACTTAGTCAACCATGACTAGAAAACAAGGTCATTATTTCTGCTTTTCTAATTCTGATTTTGAATGGCACTATTACTTTCAAGCTACAGGAAACAAACCTTCATGCTTTGTTTCTCTTCTTGAGTGGTTTGAAGGTACAAATTACCTCCCCTGCATATTCAATGAAAAGATTTTATGACTTTGATTTAAAAGAGTATAGAGGTGAATTCGAGAGACATGTATTTTACTGGTATTGGCACAAAACAATTATTATTCAACATATTTAAAAAATGTTTATATGCAAAATGTTTTCATTCTTAAAGCTGAAAAATAGGAAAGTTCAAATGGAAATCCAAAATTTAAATGAGGAGGCTTCTCCAAGAAAATTTTCTATTCCAACACGAAAATAGTATATTTTCTTTAAAGCAATTAATTTATAATATCCAACATTCCATCAAGATTAAAACAGAAAGGTTAAGCTAGTATTTATTCTTTATTAATAAGGCCAAACATGACAATTCATTAAATTATTTTTCTGTAGTTCAGATTTAATTTGTCACAGATTAAATACTTCAGGCACTCATCTGACTTCAGCCATGGGACATTTAGTCCAGATTAGCCATTGCAGCTCCTTTACTATTCAACTGAGTGGTTTTGAAAGCATACTTTTTTTTTTCCCCTTCAAGTAAACAGAGGACTTATTTTTTATTTCCAAAAACTGGAGTTTTCTCATGGGTGTGTGAGGGTCTGAGTCAGGGATTAACATTAAATTAACACAATGGATTTTTTTCCCTTATTTTTTTTTACTGGATAACTCATTTAAATATTGAATTCCAAGGGGGTATGTAAAATTAACTTTCATTTTCGTGAGTATTTGTACTAAGGAACTTAGGGTTTCAAATATTTCCAAGTGTAGCCAGGGAATAATTACCTCATGTATGAACACTGAGGAAGTCTGCAGTTTCATGTCAGAAGTTGCAATGTTTCCAAAATATCTTTCCATTTTTTTCAAAAATGCTGCTTTTACTGTATCCAAGAACTATATGAAGGCATAGGGAAAACATGTTGCAGTAATGTTACGCAGATGAACTCCTCCCAGATGGCTTGGATGCACACTTTCAAATTCTGCAGCAGCCAAAGGGAGCTGGCAAGGCACTGCACCTGGGATCGAAGCTGGTGTTAACACTGTTGTGTGATTCAAAGCACCATTTAAAAGAAAAGGCTAAATTTAAAATTATAAGCATTGGAAAAATGCAGGAATAACTAAGAAGTCAAAATGAAGTTTACACTTACCTGTTGGTATCACAAATAAGGAAAAGAGACCATGCTATGCTAATGCTTGCTATTACAACCATTATTATTAGATTCTGAATTACTCTTACATTCTGAAATTTTTGGATAGCATTTTTCCTATCCCTCTGCCGTTTTACTTTGAATTTTCACATTATTATGCTCTCAGATTTGTGCTGACATTCACTGAAAAAAGAAAAATTAAGAAAGCCCTTGCTTGCCAAAACTGGAAGAGAAACCTTGAAGTCTGCGTATTTATTTTACAATTGTTAAACATAGAAACTCCTCTTAAAAGTAAACTAAACCATCAAATCAGGATGTTTGTCAGCATCTGTTTCCCTTTAATATTAGTTTCGTATCCAAAGACTCAACAGACCTTTTAGCAAGACTGATTCTTCCCAGCAATTGAAACCTTCTTTGCAAATTACTCCATTGAGGCAGAACTGCCTTTACCATGTCATGCCAGACTCCTGACAGAAACATGTCTGCAGTGACTTGGGCCTGAAGGCCGGGCAGCACAGAGAAGGTAGTTTTGGTGAAACCCTTCCCTTGCTGGATCTGAGTCACTATTCAGCGTGTCCCAACATGCATCCTTGCAGCCTATTTCCAAAGAGCGTGCAGCACAGCCTCAAAGCAAGCCATATGTACTTTGCTAAAGTAAAAGGTCTTCTGAGTGATCATCCACTTACATTTGCTCTGCAGTTGAACGCTGAACTTCCTGCTGGAAATAAATGACCAATATGTTTTCAAGTACTGTGGTCATTTTCACATGCTGTCCTCTTCAATTCACAGATTTCCATGCATTACCGTGGTTCTATGTTTCCATGTTTCTAGCCAGAAACTGTTCCTGCCAGGACATGCTTTCTTGTCCTTCCTCAGCAGAGAAGAGAGCCCTGCTCTATGGATACTTAAACAGCTTGCACACCTCTGCAAATCTCTGCACTGGACAGACTTGATCTCACCTGCACCTCCACTGTCTTACACCAAAATCCAAGAACAGGGACTCTATATCACAACTGCAGTGCAATTGCAGCTCTGCCTCATTCTCTGAAAAAATTCCTAGACCTATTCAGATTACAATCATATCCCTGCCAAGCTGAATCAGCTGATCAATCCTCAGCACAGCGATAGCTAAAGCAGTGACTGGCAAACCTGTACCCAGGAAGCTCTCTGTGCCTACTGCCAGCTCTAGAGAAGCACGGTTTATACTTTGATTAATTTCCTGAGTTTCTATTGCCAACTTCAATCTCTTGAAAAAGCACAAAGCAACCTTAAAAGTGAATTGAAAAGGTGTTTTGTTTATAATCTCTTGCTGAGATATTCCTCATTATGGAAGACGGTAGGACTGAAACTTATTTCAAATAAAAATGTTAAGCTTTTGTCAGCTGGAGAGGTCAAATACGCAGTGCATACAACTGCAAGGACAGAGGTAAGGCTGATTTCTCAGGGATGCATGACCTGTGATTTCAGTCGGAGTTGTGAGCAGTCATTCAACATGTCTGAAAAATATTAAGCCTTCTAAAAGAGCACAAGCTGCTTTCTGATCCTGTTGCTGATGTATCTTATCTCCCTTTTCTTTCCCTCAGCCAGGCAAAAGAGATCCTCTCACTCCTTCTGTTGAGGCAGAGAAAGTATCAAACCTTCAAAACCTGCTTCTAACTAACATGGAATAAGACATAAGGTTTGTCCCCTAGCACCTCCTACCATGGTGAAGCATACTTTGCAGGCACTGAGAGGAGAGAGCTGCACACAGGAGTCTGCTCTGCTGAGCTCTGGCTCTTTATCTCAGATCCCAGCCTCTGTATCACAGCAGTTGCTCCCCAAGCTTTTGGCCTCTTGACAAGTCCTATTCAGTAATGTAAACTAAATGAGTGCAGGTTTCCTGATAGTAACAGCCTTTTCTAGGAATTAGAGCTGAGGCTATCAAAGTTATAATTCTTCACTTAGAGAAATTTGATAAGAATAATTTTTTGGTCAGGTCTGGTCAGAGCTGATTTGCAGTCATGAGTGCTGTGGGCAAAAATCAATTTAGATAATCTAACTCCCCAGCAATGAAACTTCAGACTACATGAAAGCTAAATCTAGTCTTGTAGACCAAAATACAATATGTGATGTACAAGCTGGTTTTGTTTAGCTGACTTAAATTTAACCCTAATTTAGATGAATTTTTATACTTTTGGAATAATTTAATCAAATTAAACCCAGGCCACAGTAATCTACCTTGTGTTAGGATTTTTTCCTAACACTACTCTTCCTTTAAAGGTGCGAAAAAAATATTTTTGAGTGAAGAAAATATTTAAAAATGCATAGTCTTGTAAACACAGATTAGTTAAGATATAGGAGTTGCAACTTTAGCCAAGTCACTTCCTTCTCTGTACCTCAGTTTCCCCATCTGCAAAACATCCTCACCAGTGAAGCATTTTGAAATCCAAGTGAAAGCACTAGAGGTAATTGTACTGTCATCAGCTCTGTTTAAAGTTATGCCAAACAGCAGTTAATATGGTATTTTTCAGAAGGATAATATTTTATCCTTCTAGAGTAGAGAAGCATAGAATCATAGAATGGTTTGGTTTGAAAGGGATCTTAAATATCTTAGAGTTCAACCCCCATACCATGGTCAAGGACATTTTTCAGTAGCTCAGTTTGCTCAAAGCCCCATCCAACATGGACCCTGAACACTTGCAAGGATGGGGCATCCGCAGCTTCTCTGGGTAACCAGTTCCAATGTCTCATCACCCTCGTAGGGAAGAATTTCTTCCTTATACCTAATCTAAACCTACTGTCTTTCAGTGTAAAGCCTTTATCCCTCGTCTATCACAACATAGCCTTGTCAAATGCCCCTCTCCAACTTTCTTTCAGGCTTTTTTTTAGGTGAATGAAGACTGCTATAAGGTCTCCCTGGAGCCCTCTTTGCTCCAGGCTGAACAACCTCAACTGTCTCAGCCTGTCTTCATAGGAGAGCTGATCATCTTCCTGGTCCTTCTCTGGGCACACTCCAACAGGCCTTCAACTAGATCAAATTGCTCAGAGTCCTATCCACTCTGACCTTGAATATTCCCAGGAATGGGGAGGTTTTACTGTGAACTGCAATCAGAAAAAAAATTAGACAAATCATTAAAGTCCAGAAAAATACCTACTGAGTTTCCACACCTTCCTTCAGAAGCTGAAATTCAGATTTTGAATACCTAGCTATAAAAGAGTTAAAGAAAACATTCTGTTAACTACAGACACCCTACTCTTTCGTATGTTGAAGACTAAAGGACTTTCTGCATTTAGTCTCTTGTAATTTATTTGATTTTTTTTTTTTTTTAGTATTGCTTCTTCAAAAAGCCTTCAGAAGTCACACATAGTTTCAGAATAAAGTTGGGAGCTTTGAACACAGCAAGTGCTTGGAAGCAGGTGATTTCAGAAGCTCAGAGGCCATGTCAGTTGCAGCTGCTGTTTTTCCTTGCCAGCCCAACTGCTGTGTGTGAATCCTCACCCAGATCTAGATCAGGATTCAGATTTGATGGCATGAATGCATAGTTATTGATACAAAGTAGTTGTAAAAAACATGAAAATAAACATCTACTACAAAAGAGGCAATGGAGTTTAACAGGTCACACAAATTTGTTGACCTAAGACAGGATTTGAAAACAAAAGGTCTGTGTGAAACTGGCTTCAGCTAATGAACATACATTGTTAGTGTATATTGAGGGAAAATAATACCTATTTGTGTCTGAATACTGTCATTAATATTTTGAGGATATGAATCTCCACTGTGCATACACTGTCTCGAATATGCTTGTGAAAATATTAACTTCTGTTTCTGGTTATTGTAGGCATCACAGTCCCACATATACCCTGCAAACTTGTCTTTGGTAGATCTGATCATTGCCATGATCTACAAACACACTTTTATGCTGCATGTCATCTGATTATGAACTCCCCCGTGGTCATGATGGCAGTGTTGCCCTGCCCCTGAGAAGAAAAGAGGCACACTCCAAACACTTGTAAAAGGCAACATGAGCTTTAAATCTATGGGGAAAAGTGATTAGTGGGAAACCCCTTGATACTTGAGTAAAAGGGGGAAAATAAGAAAACAAAAAAGAAGCTGAAATTTTATTTGAGGTTTATGGTGCTATCTGTACTTACCAAGGGTCTTGCTATTGTTGTCTAAAAAGTTATGGGGAGAAAAAGACTCTCCAAGAAATTAGTATAGATAAGGTAGAGAACAGCTCTTTTAATGAATACCTTCTGGCCATGGAGTCCAAAGGCACATGCCCACATACAAAATACTTACACTTTTATATCTTTACTGATTATCGTATCTAATGGGAACATCCAATCCTAAGACCCCTTTTGCCCTGGTACCACCCTCAGAACTGCCCCAGTGGAGGCCTTCCAAGGGCCTTGAGTCTTCTATCCTGTTTTGTTTACCATATCTCTTATTATCCCAGTCCAGGTTCATATACTAACAGAATGTTCTTGAAAAAAATCTATTACCTTGAAGAGGCAGTTAAAAGACAGCTAAACAGAAGTTTCAGGAATGCGACTCACAAAATATGAGAGAGTAACCATCTAAAGTGAAGAAAAACTCCAGCTACATTCAAATCTACAAAAAGCTAAAAATCTTAAAAATTCTGAGGCATCACTAGTATCATACACATTCTAGTATGATACACTAAGTAATAGTATTTCGTTTCATGCACATGTCCTTTGTCTCAAGGGCAGAGCTTTTTCCTGAGTAATAATGCCATTGTTGCAGATCAATTGTTTCTTCTGTCAACTTCTTAATTTTTTTTCCTTGGGGCATTAGGGAAGATGTCTAGACAGAAAATTTTCTATCAATTTCAGCCTTGATAACTCTGTTCAAAGTTGAAAGAAAACAAGATATAAAAACCAGACTTTTTATTTCTGTAGAAAAAGATGACTACATGGCAAAGTACAGGGTTCTTTTTCACAATGAAATCACCCTTGTCTAGGTCTGGTGTTTAGTCTTTGCCTGTGTAATTTATTTATAAGAGGTATTAAATATTTGTAAAGCTTGCTTCTGTTCTTGTGCTTCAAGGCAATAAAGAGAGAAAATGTTTACTCCTCTCATGATTTACCATGAGTGTTGCTTATTTAATTTGAAAAGAGCTTCATTCCACATTTCAGTTGTTTACTTGTTGCAGAAGTTTCACAGCTGAAACAATTTTACTGAAGTGGTGAATGCTAATATATAATCTTAGAAATTAGTCTACAAATAGTCCGAATAGGCTGAAGCAATTCAAATTCTTCTGAGCCTGAAGCTTTTCAAAAGCTCCTGGATAGTCAGGTGAGTGGATTTGGCACACAGAGATTTCTCCTCTCACATACATACATGGATCACCCTCTACCTAAAAACTATTCAAGTGTCCTCCTTTTCCACCTCCCTCCACCCCTGCCTAAGCACCATTCTCTGCTCTGCTACTTCTCTGCTTTACATGCTATCGCTGCACAGTTTTAGTGCTTAGAAGAGCACTAACAATGGCTCAATGCCTGACCAGTAAGCTTGCTCTGTCACTCATTTTCAGGACTCTCTCTAGGGCACAGGTTATTCAGAGGAGTCCTGTCCTTACCAGCCCAGCATTTCTCCAAGTACAAACAATAGAAACATAACCACTGGGTGTTTGGGTTTTTGCCGCGATGCTCAGGCTTATCCTAATAGCTTGGAGGATTTGCTCGGAGAGTTGTCACTCATGAGAATGGTGTCCTTCTGTGAAAGCCACTGACATCTGTGTCCCATAGCTGCAGCTCTCAGCAACCATCACTTTGTGCTAAAGGCAGCCCCAGTCCAAGTCATCAGGCACCTCCCTGGGGACCATGCAAGGCCATGTTGGGATGTGGATCCACAGACAGGCCAGTCTTGCTGGAGCCCATGGCCAGGCATGGCAGGGCTGTGGGCACCTGGAGTTAAACCATGCTGCACTGTTGCTGGGGTAGGTGCTGTTGGTTCCAGGGGGCTGACATGGCATCCTGGGCTGTGAGCAGGTGGGGGGAACCCTGAGAGGCTATGCAGGAACAGTACATCTGCAAATACCCTCTGAGTCCTGGCACCATCTTGCTTTGAGATGGCTTCAGAGTTATATAGTCCTGAAAGAAGACCTGCCTCGAGCAGCTCACATCAGGAATGTGGTATCAACAAAGTTTACATTTTTTAATCTAGAACAGTACCAGGTCTGAAGAAAACAGAGAAGTCATCCTAGTAACCACTTTTCACTCCCAGACAGACAGGACTTAACTCCCAAAACCAGCACCATGTAGAAGATCCCAACAGCAAAGGCTTTCCAAAGGCAGCATGACCATCCCTGCCCAATGTGGTCCTGCTTTGACACTCTCTGTCCAAGGTGAGGTTTTCCAGGCCTTTGAGATGGCCATGCAAACACAGAGGAGCTCAGCATTTGGGTTCAGACAACAAGTGTGTCTGCTTTTGGGGATGAAGCATGTGACAAGAGTTTGAGCTTGGAGCTCTGGCTTGGACTTGGGTCCATCTATCCTGCAAACACAAAAGAGTTTCAAGAAATGAAAATCCAGCAGGTGGATTCTGGTATTTTTCCATCTTGACATATCAGGAAAAAATTTGTGCAATTAGAAATGCTGCTATGATTTTTTTCATAGACCATAGCATCCTGTGAGACTAATTAGCAAAAGACAGAAATCTTCCTAAAGATTAAGTCAAGCAGAAGGATTAAATGTTTTCCTTTTCTCTGCTTATTTCCAGTGATTCAGCTAGAAATTAACAAAATGGTAGGAAAATACAATAAGGTGAGAATGATCCAGCTATAGCACGAAACATTGTTAGTGGTAAGTTTGTAGCTAACACTCTAGGTGGTCTTAGCTGTATTCCCTTGAGTCTTTTTCATTCACTTTCTCACTGTATATGTGCCTGGAAACATGCCTTTCAAGCCATACTCTGTGCAGCTGCCAGATGAGACCAGTATCTAGCCTAGGCTTACAAGGCATTATGTATTTTTCTTGAAGTGGCTGAAAATATTCATGTTCTATGATTCCTAAATGAATCAAGAAGAGCTAGGTTTTGTCTTCTCAATCTTTAAAAGATAATAGCCCACAAATGTGTATGAAAGTTATTCTCTGTAACATCTGCAGTTTTTTACACAGGAAAAGCTTAAGTTTGATTTAGCTTAGAAAACAAATTGGAACGTACTTTTCCGGAAGCCAAGTGGGAACATCTGCAAAACAGTGGAATGCTGTATGGAAGCCACAGGGATAAAGCAACTGCAACATACCTCACAGCAGCAATAAGTGATAAAGCACATCACTCACTCTGAAAAACATCTTTGAGTGTCTGCCTTACTCTCATTATTTCCCTTCTTCCAGTATAAGGAGAAGCACGTAACAAAGTTATTTGTCATCTCCTATAAAAACAGAAATAGAAGTTTAAGGTAATTTACTTTTGCCCACATTCCATTAGATAGCTGTCAATGGGTACAACTCTGCTAAAACAAACCATTATAAGAAGTGCTCTAGGAGAAAGACAACAGAGAAAGCTATTCACCAATTTCCTTATCACTTTTTGTTGTTTATGAGAAACAGTTATTTCATTACCAATCAGATTTGCCTTACAATTAAGGCACAAATTAAAAAGAAAATTAGCATAGCATTTCTTAGGAGAAAGAAAAGATGGACAGAACATGATCAGATTGGACTTTAATACTATAGAAATATCAGAAGGCTCTGAACTTTGGGGTCTTACTCTCTCATTCCTCCTTCCTTATTACAGTCAACATTTGCTGATGAAAGACTGTGACAGCTAAGAATGCACCTTTAATATTGCCCAGATTCTTCCAGTACAGGTCACCTTACTGTAGGCTGCATTGCCATACTACACCAAAAGAAAGTCTGCCTGTTTTAGAAGAAAGGTACCTGATGATAAGACAGCAAGTTGAATATGAATCAGCAGTGCCCTGGCAGCCAGGAGGGCCAACCGTGTCCTGAGGGCATCAAGCAAAGCATTGCCAGGCGGTTGAGGAAGGGAATTGTCCCACTCTGCTCTGCACTATGAGGCTTCACCTTGAATATTGTGTGCAGTTTTGGGCACCACAATATGAGAAAGATATAAAACTCTTAGAGAGTGACCAAAGAAGGGCAACAAAGATGGTGAAGGGCCTGGAGGGGAAGCCGTATGAGGAGTGGCTGAGGTCACTTGGTCTGTTCAGCCTGGAGAAGAGGAGATTGAGGGGAGACCTCATTTCAGTCACAACTTCCTCGTGAGGGAAAGAGAAGGGACAGGCACTGACCTCTTCTCTGTGGTGACCAGTGACAGGACCTAAGGGAATGGCCTGAATTTGTGTCATAGGAGGTTTACGTTAGATATTGGAAAGAGATTCTTCACTCAGAGGGTGGTTGGGCACTGGAAGAGACTCTCCAGAGAAGTGGTCACAGCACCAAGCCTGACAGAGTTCAAGAGTTTGGACAATACTCTCAGGCATGTGGTGTGACTCTTGGAGAGCGTCTGGGGTTAGGAGTTGGACTCAGTGACCTTCTGTGAAATGTCACAAGAAAACTATAAAAGAGGGATATTTTACAAATGTTGTCTCATTGCTACTTTTTAAAAAAATTACATGGTCTGTCTACTTATGATCTGAGTAATATAATCATAGAATTTTTAAGGTTGGAAAAGGCCTCTAAGATCATCAAGTCCAATTGTCAACCCACCACCACCATTGTGCTCACCACTAAACCATGTCCTCAAGTGCCAGTGGACACATTGGAAATAATTGCTAAGGTATGTGATACACTTATTGCAACCTTATAAATAAATATCCTTTTTCTCCTTTTCTCTCTTCCTTCCTGCTTTTCCCCAAGGGCTGGAATACATCTACTAAAATTCTAATTTGTCAGTGATCAGGATTGAATACATTTCACACTTAAATATCTTGCCCTCAAAAATAGGTCACAAAAAACCCCCCAAAATAACACACTCTCCTTTTTTTTCAAAGTGCATGACCATTAATTTCTACCATTGGATATGCTTTTGGCATTATGGATCTCTACACCAACTTGAAAGTCAGTCATTCACTTAGATTCACAAGTCAGCAGTTCCACTGGTTCAATGTTAGTTCTTGCTGATCACTCTCAAAATCTGGCTAAGTCCAGTAAAGCAAGGCCTCTCCCATATCAATCTTTGGCACAAAGTTGGAAATAAAATCACTGTTATATCTCAAACATAACAAAACTAACATCTACCTCATCTTATTTGTCCAACTGATTAGGATGGAGGATTGGGTTCTAGTAAAAAATGGCAGCCTGTTTTCAGATATGTAATTGTCTTTGAAATCAAACTCCTTTTCTTATTATCCTCTTTATGCTAACTACAGAGAGATGTTGCTCAAAGGTATTCAAAAGTAAATATGATTTCCACTTTTTTCCCTGACACTTTCAAATTCCTACCATAGCACACCTGCCCATACTCCCATGTTTTAAGACCAATCCAAGAAAAGTAAAGATTTCAACTTCTGTCCTAAGTCACCAGAAGTCTGCTCTCCTTTATTGTGAGCATTCATCTGCTTTGAAAAATATCTATTTTAATGTAGACACTATTTTTCTTTGCCCACAGATACATTAGTTTCTTTGCACAACTACTTCAATCACATCAGCAGATCTTGATCAACAGAATAAAAACTGAATTACTTCTCAGTTATATGGTAACTAGGTAATTCATTCTTCTGGTTTCTCTTGGTCATATTTTGGTTTGGACTTCTCCACCAGTCATAAAGGTAGTGCTTTTAACAAATACCAAAACCAATCCCTTCTTGCAAGGCAAATTCTCTCCTGTTTCATCTCCTCCTTCTATCACATATGTCAGTGGGTAAATCAGAAAGAGTTAAATACCTACAAGCTTCCCACACCACAAAACCGGTGAATTAGATGATTATAAATTATCAGGTTATCGAATCACACATTTTTCCTTAACTACTTGAAGGATGAAGTGGTAACAGGGATAACACTTTTTACCTCTTTGGTCTCCACCACTGCAGTATCTATGTGTTCTTATCTTCTGGGGTTTTTCTTCTGGTTTGGAAAAGTACCTGTAAGTATTTGGAAGAGCTATGAAGCAGTTGGTTCACAGTTACACCAGAGCTTTACCCTATGTGGTCTTTTTCCTTTCTCCAAAAAGAATAGATCAGTTCTTCAACTACCCATTAATTAGATCCAGGAGCAGAGTAGGATTATTTACAACCCTTGAACATGGTTCAGAGATAAGAATTACTGAACAATGCTCCAAATTCAAGAAAGACTAAAATATTCAAACAAAGAACAGGTGATGGAGTATTGAAAAATAAATATTTGGGAAATATCTTTTAATATCAGCTGCACTTCAATTTCAGTATTGTGTGCAAAACAAGAAAATACATTCTTATAGCAGTAACTTTACATAAGGAGTGTAGTATTTGATCAACTTGCTTTGATCAGTTCCACATTCGCTTCAGCATGTATAGACTAGCTATGAGTTACTTTAATCTGTCTTGCAATCCATCAGTGATGAGATTTCGTGGCTAAACATTGTAGTGGCTTTGTTTCTCAATAAAAGGATAATGTAGAAGTTCTCTCTCATGGTAATAACTGTATTTGGTCCAGAGCTGCAGTATTGTGGAGATTGCCTAAGCAATTGCCAATGAATTCACTGAGGGAAAAGACCAGCAGTAAAAAGGAACTATTTAACATAAAGTGAAACTCAATTTGTGCTGTGAAGATTATTTGGCAGCTTTTTAATGTTTTTTTTTAATGTTGACAACATTTTCTCCAGATGTGGTATAATATATGGAATTTTCAATTTAGCAAAGATGTAAAAAGAGGGAGAGGTAAGGATGTAAGATGATGCCACAGCATGATAGAAATAGACCAAAAGGGGTCATTTCCTCCTGTGCTCTGTGCTGAGGCAGCATAAATAAATAAATCTAGGGTACCTAAAAAAAATCTATACTGTCTTTACTGTCCTTAAAAGCTTTAGTGAAGGAGATTACATAATCCATTCAGATTATCATGACAGATTTCTATACTAACATGTATTTATGGCTTTGGAAAATTTCCCCAATATTTGACTTCAAATTCTGTGTTTGGGGAAAAGGAGGAGAATTTAGTCTTCCTTGTAGCAGTTTTGTACACTTAATAAAACTGTCATCAGTCTTCCCTTTTTTAGATTAAATAAAGCTAAATAAAAGCATTCAAGTATTCTTTTACTTCCCTCTAGACTATAATACTGTGCTGAAGAAATGTATCTGAAAGAGCACAAAGTGCCAGTTTAAACATAACCAGAACTTAGTAAACAGATAAAATATTGACCTGCATCTTGTAGAAAACATTCCCCCTCCCCCCCAAAAAAAATAATTTCTCATTATTTTCTGGATCATCTGCTTAGAAGAATGTTTATTGGTTGGTCTTACTCATAATTTGGGATATTGCTCTATTTACCATAGCTTTTATGACTTTCAAAACTTGTTAGGTTGTCATTCTGCTATGTTCAATCCCACTTAGTCACACTTGACTTAGCTCTATTAGCTTATTTGATGCCTTTGATACTAAATCTTCACTGGCATGATCACAGTATATCCATTTTCAAATTATTACATTAATATCTCCCATTCTCCAGATTTCTTTGAAGCAATCATTGACTGTAATCAAAAGCCTGAATGTTTTTGTGCAGCTGCAGATTTATCTGTCTGCCACAAACTTTTAATTACAAAGTAAGGAAAAGCAAACAAAAACATTTGCTTTACCAGAGGTTCTTCCGTGAAGAGCTGTTTGAATCTGAAAGATCATCTGGTAGTTAAGCTACACTCTCATATCAAAAATTATATCATTAATATAAATTAAACCACTTCAAATACTCTGATAAAAAGGTAAAATATGATGAAAAGTGGTTTTTATTCAAAAATTACATATCAGACAAATTTCATTCCTTGAATCTCTACCTCTACCGCCAAATTTGATGTTTAAAAGGACTTTTGTATATTGTTGATCTCCTGAACACTTATCCTACCATCACAGCTCATAGAAAATTAGGTTCTTGTTTAAATTTTTTACATCCTTCTAAAAAGCCGTTTATTTTCTCCACATATAATCACAATTACATACCTTGTTTGTATTTAGCTTCCACAGCGTGGTTGGTGATATCTTTGTAAGTGATTAATTGGATAGACATCACACGTACAAGTTTTGAAATCAGTATCTGAATAGATTCTTGTGTTTATGAAAAATATTTTTTACCATAAGCCACATTTCTGTGACTATTTATAATTTTTAAAAAGTGTTTTTATTGTTTAATGAACCACCGAAGAAACAATGTGCAGAAATACACTAATATTCCAACATCTCTTTGTAACAGATAACAATTTTTTTCAGAAGAGTAGAAGAGAAAGAGAGAGAAATTGATTTGCAAGTGACCAAGAGGCTAATACAGGATGCAAGGAGCCAGCGGACCGTAAGATTCATATACAGGGGTTCACTCAGCTGCTACAAAACGTGTTTGATATACATGCATAGTTAGACATAAAAATTTCAAAGTCAGTCTTGCAACACCAAGAACTCACAAAACTTTTAAGACACCTTTTCAACACAAACAGTAAGGAAATACTTGTCTCTTATTCAACCTGTTTTCTCAGTGTCAGATTGTTAGTGGGAGTCTGAATTTGTATGGGAGTCTATTGATTGATAGACTATTTGAATGGGAGTCTATTGATTGATCCACTAAATTCTTGTCTTTGCAGGGTGACAGACCCTTTTCTGTGGCTTTTCTGTTCTTCGTTTTCTACCATTTCATGCAATGGAGTACTTTTAAACAATATTTTTCTGTGCATGTTGTGCAGAACAGTGGTTTGGTGGATTGGTGGTTTGGTGGATGGCATGACCTTCCACGGATTAGAGCTATATTGGGATTCTGTGATTTATTAATCAGCTATGAATTCTGTAGGAAATGGAATGCCAACCCTTGGTCTAGAAGAGTTCTGCATACTCTCAAACTTTCTGGATTCATTACTGTGAACTAACTTCACGAGTCTGCTTTAAAATGCCTTGTAAATAACACCTTCCATTAAACCCTCCAGAGGACTTCTAGTTTGATAATATTGTGATCAGATTCTGAATTCTAGCCAAGTTTAATATTACTTATTTTATCTGGCTTGATTCCTAGGACTAAGTCCACAGTGTCCTTTGGTCTTGTTAGTTTGTGAAATAAGCATATACCATCTAAATATGATATTCCTGTTTCTCCAAGGACGTTACTTTCATGATGCCTGTGACTCTTAGCTGCCCTTGTTATAGACTATCCTTCCCCTTCCCAGCCAGACAGAGGAGAGAGTAAGGTGGGAAAAAAAAATAACACAAATCGTGGGTTGTGATAAGGCAGTTTATATTTATGCAAAAAAAAAAAAAAAAGCCAAAGCAGAGATATAAAATGTTTTAGTTTTTGATATAAAATGTATCATCTGTGTGTAATGCTGTTGGCAGGTTATTCACATTCCTGTCTGTTTAAATACCACTAAAATTTGAGGGTATGAACTGTTCACATTTTGTCTTCAGTGCAGAGTGCACTATGTAATGTTATTTAACAAAGTAAAATTATGAAGTCGTGGCATTAGAGAAACTAGTTTACACACACAGAATTTCAAAATAAGGTTCTGAGAAATGATTGGAAGGAGAAATAACAACCTATGCCTTGGTTGTCTTCTCTGACCTCTCACTTTTCACATCATATGAGTAAATCAATGCATTCAGTGTTCCAACTACTTATTTATTTTCTATATGGAATGCTTTCTCTCCTTTCTTTCCCCCTTATTTCTGTTTCTTCCATTTCAATTTACACTTGCCTCTGTCAGATGATGACACTTTTATTATGGTAAAATTTATGTTTAGGTCCACAGGATAGGTCATTAATTCGACTGTCAGTACTGTATCTAAGCTGTGTATAACCTGAATGCCTAAGGAGACTCCTTGTTTAGTCACTAGCCTGTGCTGTGTGACAGTTGGCCCCTCTGAAAAAGGCATTAGACAAGACTTCCTTATACTTCCATGTATTTGCCCACCTTAGCTTTTAAGGAAGTTTTTTGTGACCTAGACAAGTATGTGCATGCTGCTATTCATTGGGGTGAGAGAGCACTGTGAGGGAATGAGTAGGAACAGATGTATCAGCATTTGTGTATCTCGCCTGCCCTTGCACCTCTGGGCCATTTTTCCTTCCTCAAACTCCTTTCCTTCATGAGCTTGTAGCAGTAGAAATTGGACTTGAAGATTGGCCTATGTTGAACTTCTGTAAAAGTCTTGTCAATATTCTCTTTTTTTTCTCTACACTTGTCATGCCAACAGTCTCAGTATGGGACCACTTAGCATAGAATCTCAGCCTAAGAGATTTTGTGGACGTGCTTTTTCTCCACAGTTTCTCAACTGGGCTGCAATGGGAGACAGAAACCTTCTGACGGGCTGGAGGAATTGTGGCACCCACTGGTTCATGCATACCAGGTGTGTCACCAGGGGCTGAAATGTTTCCTTGGAGGCCAAGAGTCCAGCTCTTACTCCCAGGAGCCCACTAGCACACCACAGAGGAGGTCCATGAAAGGCTGTGGGCAATACAGTGTCCAGGGCTAAAGCATCTTCCTCTCAGATAATTCTAAGTAAACCCACAGTCTTTAATTAGAAATCTAGGCTCTAAAGGAATTCAAAAAAAGTTAATGAGGGAGAAATTGTGAAGAAATAAAATGTCAGGGTCTTGTAATTCAGCTGCTTCAGAGAGGCAGGAGTAATTATTCCCAACTGGGATTTTCCACCTGAAACATTGTCCAAGAGTGGTCCACAGAACTCTTTATGCAGCACAGACTGAGGAACTGGCTATGGTAAGCAATCTGTTTTGTGGTTTACGCACTCAGCCAGGGTGCATAAAAAAAGGTTTTATTTCTTCCTCTAACTAAGGGAAGTTAAAACTCTTCTATTCTGATTGAAATAATTGAATATTAATTGGACCATGAAGAGAGAACAAAAGACCTGCATGAGGGTTAGAGCATTTATGTAGGTGTCAAGGCATGTTTAAATATTTTGTAATAATTATCTAGTGGAGCTGAGCATCATTTCTCCAAGGTGAATGCCCTTCTCTTCTTGTTCTCTGTGAGCAGCCTTCAACACCTTCTGAATCTATCTGGCTAGATACATTAGAGACAAAGAAAATTATATGGAAATGATCTGCAGAAATGGGTTTCCTGAAGGACTGTGGCTGTTCATTAGTTTTGCAGATGCGCTTCTACCACTCCTTCCTTATTATCTCCTTAAAAATGTAGCAGCAATTCTCTTTCTGTCCTTCTTTTTTATTTTTCTACCTCTCTTCATATGGAGAAAGGAGGCTGCAACATCTCCTAGTATTCACACATTCAAGAACATGTAGGTGAATACAGAAAAAATGAAAAAGTAGTTTGGATAGCGGATTTTGGCAACAAGATCTCTCATACACTTACAACTGGAATTGTCTGTAATTTATCTGAGCCTGAGATACTTCCTTAAGCAATACTGAGTCCCTCAGATTACACCTAATTGATAGATATAGATGTTGGCATTTTTGGAAATTATGCATAATCTTGCAAATCTTTTCCTACCATGCTTTAGGGAGTCTTTGCATAGGGCTAGAGCTTTAATGTGGAGGTTGAGAATGGAGAAAGAGTCCTGGTTTTTTCACAGAAACCCACGTTCACAGATCGCCCTGATGCAAAAATTAGTCTTTCAGCAGAGAAAAGCTGGGATGGAAGAATAGGGGCAAAGTTCGTATGTTGACTGTGACAGCATATCTCTTCTTTTTGTCCTATGCTCAAAATCGTTCTTTCTTGGGACAGCAAGATGCATGTATCTGTTGGAGCATGATTCAAGGCAGGGATGAGACATAACTTATGAGACATCTCAAAAGAGAGACTAAAAATTCCTAATAATGGAGTTATGGTGCTCAGCAGAAGGCAATAATAGAGAAAAAGGTGGAAAGCCATAAGCAGCTTGAATAAGAGGAGTTACCATATAATTAACAATGGCAAATGTGTATTTTGCATTGAAGGAAACCTCAAAAATTTGCACCGAGTTTCAAACAGGGCAATTGCTTGGCTCTGTGGCAATGCTTAACTAATACAGCATTAGCAAATGTCCTTTTGGTCACTTTGGCAGTCATGATTTTTGTCTAAAATTGAAAGCTTCTGTTTCTCAAGTGATTGACACCTGGAAGTAACACTTGGTTATCAACTGAGAATAAGGGTGATCATTTCCCCAGGAAAGCCTTACTGGCATTACTTTGTCATTACTGCTTCTGTCCTTGTATGTGTTCATCTTGACACTTATCTTTTGCTTTTTCTGCGTCTGATTTTTTTCTCACCATTTATACTGCCTGTGGAAAATTAGCCTCTTTTTTATGAGAGGCTGTGGGAAGGGCACTGTAAAATTATTTATCTTATTTTTAACTTTTTCAAATACATGTTATAGACCTTATGAAACTACTCGTGGCATGTAACCCATTCTTCAGGTAAAGAAGTAATATGAATTTTAAAAACTCCTATGACATATCAGTGATAGGGAGATCTGAGTAAGAGATGAAAGCCCATATTATCTGTGAAACAGAGACACAACTTTCAACAGAAAGTTTGTCTCTCAAGCCAGGGACAACCTCTCAGTAGTTAAATACTGCAAAATATGTTAGTAACTCCAGTGAAGGTTCAACACATCTATAAAATATGATCACCCTCCTTCTTCTTTTAAAACATAACTAAAGAACAGAAGTTCATTAGTTCAGTGCCTCTGCTTCCTAAATCAGAGACCAGCAGTAAAGAGAAACCAAAGTATTTAATTTAAACAAATATGTTTCAAATATCTTTGTAATTGAAGTCAAATTAAATTTGATTTGTAAAATGTGACAAATCTCAAAAATTGCATCAAGAAACAACACAAGAAAAAAAAAATTACTCTTTTTACATCAAAACCCAATGCTTTTGGAGGCTAAATGTGAAAAGTTTTGACATTTTGAATGCCACTATCTTGGTAACAGCTCTATAGATTGCAACTTCAATGCAGTAAAGCACTGCTTTGTAGTTACTGCCTCTAGCTAAGTTATGTTTTGTTTTTTATTCGTCTTTCCTAACACTCAACTAATAACATCATTAACCTAGAGTATTTTGATTCCAGACATGAAAATGTAGAGGTGAGTGCTTTTGGTCCAGCATGTCCCTTTAAAGGATACTTCTGTAGAGAACAATTATTTAAAGAAAATAATGACTAAAGATAACGTATAATACAGTACATCATATTTCAATAATTTGGAACACAAAACTACAAGAGTAGAAGAAAAGGATTTTAGCTTCTACCATTGCTATTAAGAGTGTGTTTTTCACCAAGGAAAAGTAGCCAAGCTCAGTCCTGTGCTTAACAGGTGCAGCTCTGTAATAGTTATGTTAGATATTTCACAGCATATGGCTGATGTTAAGCAATTCCAAGTGCTCAGTTGAGATTATTACCTTCTTTTTCTTCAGACAATTGCAAAGATTTAAGAAAACTGGGAGCTGAAAATCACATGCAGCAACATTTAATCATTAGCACATAGTCCAAGGCCAGTGATTTCCAATCTTGATCCTGATTCTGGCTTGTTGTTCACTTCCTGACCTGTGAAACAGAGATAACATTTTACTTACATATTAAGATCCTCAGATATAAAACAATAATATAAAAAAGAGCACTGTTATATGTAACGTGTATCTATTTCTCCATATTATTTTAATTTTTTCCCTTGTGCTACATACACAAAAAATATAGATTGTTTTTAACTAGACTATAAATTCTTATATGCATTCACAGTCATATACATTCAAAACAGTCAGATTAACTTAGAGAGTTGGGAAAGAAATTAATTTTTACTTTAACAGAAAAATAAATTTTACATGAACAATGAAAATTGAGTCATGGATTTGAAAACTGCCATGATTTTCATTTAATACAGAAATATTTTTGTTACGATGTTTGCAAGCCATTTCTCATTTCTTTGCGTAAAAATAACATAGCAAAAGGATTCCTATGGGAACAGTTATTAGTTATCTCTGAGTGTTAAATGAACTCTGTAGCTTAGCAGGGTGCTCTTACATTATTCAGATGCACTAAATATTCCTATTTTTCTGTGAAGGGTGTGTCTATAAAAAAAGGACATAATATTACATTTTTTATAACATAGGAAATCATTAAGAAAAACAGAATTTACAAGAATGTGTAAAAGAAATAAACAGCAGATAGTGGTGGCTGTATGCACATATATGCAACTGCTAGTATCAACTTTGAACAACTAATAGGACACCAAATCCCACAGATAAAAGAGTTCTCAGATTTTGGCTCTGTCCCACCCTTCTTGCTTTGCTACAGGAAAGCAATGACAGCCCACATGGGCCAGAGATGCTGCTGCTCCCTGAGTTTCAGCCACCAGGAGCCAGGTGGGGACATATACTGGCTCTGTACCCAGCCATAATTACAGTGTCTTTGCCAGAAGTAGTGGAGAAAATAACAACTAGACTAAACATTTCGGACACACAGAGAGGACTGCCAAAAAACCAGACAGATGTCAAACCAGGAGACAGTCAGCTTGTGTTCTGCTTTGATCTGTGTTAGGACAGAAATAAGATGGCCAAGCCTGAGAAGTGAAGTTCTCCTTGATCAGCTCTGAGTTCAAAGTCTTCCTTAGTCTTCCCTAGTGGAGTTGTCTAATTTATAAAACAGGAGTGAAATTCTTATGACTATAACAACATGCAACTCTGAATATAAAAAACTTCCTACATTCATTATATGCTTTATTTCTGGTAATTTGTGTGGTGATATTGAAGGAAGCATTATGCACTCTAATAAAAAGAAAATTATCACGTCCTTACATTTTCATTTCCTCACTTGCAAGACTTAAGTTCCAGTTTTTCTCAGACATTGCACTTCAGTTTTAGAATGATAACGTATGAGCAATAAGTTTAATGGAGCATAAAATGCCCTTGTATAGAAAGCATGGTCAGAATTGCTTTTGTGATCTAGATTGCTCAAATGGTGCTTTATCTAATATAGACAAGGCCTGAAAGTGGAAGTTGTTTATGCTATTGAAATATTCTGCAGTTTGCTTTCTTCATTTTAAATACTCTGATGACAGGGAGGGCAAGTGAAGTATGTTGCCTGCCAGAACACTGTCTGCATTTCTCTGCCACGTTTTCATGTGTGCAGTAACTACTGAATATTTTTCTTTGGATAAATTCAATTGCCCTCTCAGTGTTTCTTTGCCTACAGTATCTTCTAGCTGGTTTCCTGTTATCTTAATATTCTGGATGGATAACTGTGTTTCAAGGTCTAATTCTTGAATGGCCAGATAACAGCACCATTTAATATAAGTCTGCAAGTCCAGAACAGGCTTCAGCACAACATCGTTGGCTGTTAGAGAGCTGGCAGCAATCACAAGGAGATAGAAAGAAGGTCAGGATTCTCTTATTTTCTGGCTAGTGTGCCATGAGTGATAACTACAAGGACTGAGTGGAGCATGCACAGCATATGTGATTGTCTCATGTGCCTGACAATGTTTGCTGACATTGCTCACTTCCTCAGAGACAGTAAATCATAGTAAAGCTCATTCTAAATGGGGGATGTCATGAAGAGAATAACTCTGAACAGTTTTCATTAAAATAGTGCCAGGAGCAGAAAAACTGAGGATTGTATGCACCTCTAAGAGAATATTTCACTTGTCACATATGTGACCAGCATGGAAATATGATGGGTAAATCATATAGTTAAAATGAATTTTTCTTTACTGAGAAATGAGACTTGGTCATTGGAGAATTAGAAGTAGTAATTGCTTTGAGAGAGTGCAAGTTATGTATAGTCAGATGGTTGGTCCATTATAGGCAAGGTGCTTTAGGAAAAAAGTGGGAGCAAATAGGGAAGAATAACAGGATAGAATAAGAAACAATCCCAGATAACAAAGGAAGAGAAAGGGAAAATCTAGTGGGATAGAAAGAAATGGAGATGCAATATTAATTGTTACAAAATAAGGTACATAACCTACATTATATGTACATTTTCTTCTTTGGATCTGACTACATACAGGACTTTAAGTCTTGCTTTTTCATCAGTATGTGGCACTTCCAAATACCTACCTATTGCACTCCTACAATACGTTAGTTGAGAAGAATTAGATTGACTTTGTACATCTCATAATGTCCTTTCTTGGATTTTGTCAGCCTTCAAAGTGAATTCATCAAAGGATAAATAGGAAGCTTTTTTGCTCTGCCACCCTGGTCTTCTTCCTAAAGAATTCCTACTGTCACTAAACTCAGAGGGGGTGTTGCCTAAAAGATTCAAGGAGAAAAAAAAAAACTCCAGGGCAATTTAAGTAGGAGGTAAGATAAGGGAAGATTTTAATGAAGCCTCTCAGGCTCTGGAAATATAAATCACGCACACACCCCCTGACCCAGGCGTTATAATTTTTATAACAATGTCCAGCCAATCGCTGTTCACCCACCCCCCAGCCTTTGCCCCGTTCTGCCCCCGACCTGCCCCTCAGGAATTGAGTCTGAGGGAGTTTTGGGACCCCTTCTTCCTCATCTTCATCTTCTCCAGAGCATGTGAAGTCCTTGGAGGCTTTCCAAAGTCCTGGGTGAGATCTTGTTGTCCAGGCCAGGGTGCAGATGTTCCTAAACAGAATGAAGGCCTATCTTGAAAAAGAGACTAAATGTTCTACTGGAATTTAGGGGGAATTTATATGAAATAGGGTAATAGGGTTGGGTATATGTAACTACTGTGCTAAAGGGTGAGGGATATAATACAGTGAGAAAGATATTACAGCTACATTTAAAACCTACATTCACTACATAACTACTTCTAAAACCTATAAAAATTAAAAAATCAAAAAACTCCAAGGCAACAGGGAAAAAAGTTTTATTTAAGATAAATAAAAAAAATTGAGGTTTTCAACTGCTGAATGTGTTTGAGGAGTTTGTTACACGAAAAACCTGAAGAAAAGCAAATGAAAAGTACGAGATAATGTTCTCCTAGAAGAATGAAGCAAAATGAGGAAAAGATAAAACCACTGTGTTGCCATGATTTTAGGTGTAAATAGGGGGGTTTATCACTAATAAAGTGATTCCTCAAAAAACAAACAAACAAACAAACAAACTAAGCAAACAAAAAAAGAGTCTGATGTAACTACCTGCTAATACCAAATAAGCTTGAGTCACACCTTCCCAAATACCAAAAAAATGAATGACCTTATTTCTTACTTAGGTCTAATGTTTAGCTGTGACAGAGAAATGTCTGACTCAAGAAGTACAGCTGTTCAGTTTTTTATGAAATAAAATTCCCCACAACATCAAAAGGCAAATAAAAACTGGCTTAGAAACTACATTAACATACTGATGAAGGGAATTTTCTCACTATTTTTGCTTCTGTTTTACTTCATACTCCTGCAATGAAAAGATCCTGTGGGTTTTGAAGTAGTGTTTTCTAGAAAGAAAACTATGTGCACAAAGGTCAGGTGTTTATTACTGTGAGTAAATTCTATCTAGAAAAAGCATATCTATACTTCAGAAAGCCTGTAAAGAATGTGCAAATTATGTGTACATCTAGTTCTTTTAGAATTTATAGTAGTTAATAATACAAATCATACTAAATTACATACAAGCTATGAAATACATTTTCATGTACAAGAAAAAAGAGTATTGTTGCTTGAGAAGGAGACTTATGAGCTTCACAAGAAGCACCACTGACTTCAATCACCTGTTCAATGAGCTTGCACTATTACACATTGTGAAGGGTAGCTGTTTGCAACCCTAGTACGTATACAGCATAAGAAAGACCTAATTCATATAGCTCTCTGCAGGAAATCAACTATTACTACAGAATAAAGCAAACTCATCCACTTGATCTGGATACACAAGAACAGATGTTTCCTAATTAGAATCTAATAGAAACTCATCAGCATTATGTATCTGTTAAGTTTGCAACAGAAGACAAATCCCTCTTTGATATCTCTAAATGTTGTCATCCAATATTAGCAATTAGAGCATGGAAAATTTTCATAAGACTTGGAGGTAAAAATAAAATACTTCTGTTTAATAATGGTAATAGAATTAGAAAGTTTATTATTTCTTACTCAATATTTCACTTACACCATACAGACCTACAAGAAATATTAGAAAGAATGTTTTCTTAGTAAACAAATGAAATAGTACGATATATTAACTATAACAACAACTCTTCAACATGCATCACCAAGGGGAAATACTTCTTTTGTTCTACTGTTGGTTGGGATTTTTGTGTGTTTTTTTTTAAACTAACCTGGAAAAAATGTTTGTTTAGGAATCAAAAACTTACGCATCATGAACTGATTGCCAATGATTCTGTGGAAACCTAAGTAAAGAAGTATTCACAGATGAATTGAAGGAATATCCTCTCTGTACAGATGCCTGAGAGGCAGGTGGAGTACCTATTAAGCACTCATTAAGCACTCGAGTGTCTGTTTTTCTTGCTTTCTCTGTGTTACATTAATTGGTCTCACAATTCTGAAAACCATTAGATTTAACATGTCTTTTGACACTTGTGCATAATGGAATACAATCCGAGGGACACAGAGTTATTTTAGTGTGATTTGATCAGACAGCATATTAAACCAGCACATAACCATCTTCCTGCTCCTTCTTCTTTCCTTGAAGTCCATATCCTGGAAATCACCATCATTATGTACCTCTGGACAAATCCTTAATGTCTGCCCAAGGTGTGTTTGTGGGTTGAAGGTAAAATTTATGTTGAATAATGGTGAGTATAATCTGAGATAATAAGTATTTCCAAACTGAATCTAGTATTGTATATACCTGACAGACTAATAATCCATAATGAATTTAAGATACAACAGACATTTTAAGATTAATCACCAACAGTCATTAAATAACCTGCTGTTCAGTTTGTGATGTGATGTGCATTAATACTTTTGGCATATCTACAGGCTAAAATATTAAACATTTTCTTACCAAAATCAGAATATTTATACTTCAGAAAGCAACACTGTAAGACTGATACATCCATGTGTCTATTTTGTCTATTTTTTAGGAGGCAATATGAGAAGAGTAATGCCATTTCAATGACAAATTATTGTAAGAATAAAAAGCACGTTCTTAAGGATATTTAAGAATGAAATTTCATAGAGTCATAGAATTAATAAGGTTGGAAAAGACCATTAAGATCATCAAGTCCAGCTGTCAACCTAGTACCACCACTAAACTATGTTCTTAAACGCCACATTTACATGGTTTCTGAACACTTCCAAGGACAGTGACTCCACCACTTGTCTGGTCCACTGCCCAACTACTCCTTCCATAAAGAAATTTTTCCCAATATCTAATCCAAACCTCCTCCATGGCAACCTGAGGCCATTTCCTCTGTTATTTTTTAATTTTTTTAGAGTTCTTTATATGCAATATATAAATTGACTTCATATTTTATAATTAAAATGTTACCTAAGTCAACACTACATAGATGAATTCAAAGTAACAGACACCTTCAAGCAAATATCTCAGCTTTTCTCTCAGTCTGCTTTATAGTCCATCCCTTTAAGGTCGGGTTTTTAGATGTCCTAATTCTGAGGAGTTGGGAATTTCCTCATTAGTTTGTCTGTTCAGTCTGTTTAAGATGACAAAAGATGAAGGCTCTTATCTGTCCAAAGGAAGATAAGACTTTTTGAAGCAGTATGACATTCACAGTAAATATTCCTGTATGCCACCCAAAAATCCAGGGGTCAGATATCAGTAGCAATTAAAGGCCACTAAATGTCCTGTATCCACTAAACTCGATGTATCAAGAAGTTGCCATCATTTATCCAGTTTTCCATTTAAAAGGCTGCACTGCAGTGACTCACTCTTGAAGTGAAACTCTTGGATTACAAAAAAGCTGCTTATGGACAAAGTGCTTCCCTGTCAGCTAAAGTGGAGAAGTGAAAAACAACATTATTTACCAGTGCTGCTCTGCAACTCTTTTTTCTCCACAGAAAACACAGCCAATATTGTGGACTCTAGCTAGAAGGGAAAGGCACATACTTTCAACCTCTCAGTGGTGTGACATTCGCCGAGCAAGGTGGCCTTAATCTTACCTGTATCAACCCCCCTTTATCCATGCCCAGACGCCAGTACAGGTTTTCGGTATCACAGACAACGTAGCTCATGCAAAAGCTATTAACTTCCCTTCCAAGCACACTGGTGAGGCACTGGTGCCACTTTAGCAGAGTTCACAGAGGGTTTCTGGTTGCAGTTGTGTTGCAGGAGCATAAAATCCTATTGCATGTACCTGCACTCTCATTGCACCCTCCTTGTCGCTAGTGGTCCCTGCATCTTCATTTCCATGGGCAAAACTGCACATGGCAGTTCCCCTAGCCTCATTCTGTCAAAGAGGTCTGGGTAAGTCCAAGTGTGTTCAAGAGGGAGGTTGATTCTTGCTTTTGGTTGTTTTTGTTTTGTCTTTCCCACAAAGTTCATTTGAGAGTAGCAGGTTGCAGAAGGGAATGTGTGTGATGATGTCAGAAAATCTGATAGGGCAATAATCTCATGCGGGAAAGTGGTGATAATTTTCTTAAGGAGATAGTGTTTTATGTTCTCAAACAAAACTTTAGACACCTTAGTATGGTATACCAGATCCTGACATTACTAGCTATGCTACTTGCAGATTGATATGTTTATTTCTGTCAACCTTTCTTCTCAGCCATTCCCTCAAAGCCTCCCGGTAGTATAGCAACATGTAATTGTCCTGCATTATATTTTAGGTTTCATAACAATTTTAGAAAGAATTACAATTCTGAGTCCCTCTAATAATAACTTTTTTTTTTTTGGCCTGTCAATTACAAATTGTCCCCAACCAGTTCATCCATTTCTTTCCTTACTCAAAAAAACAAACCAGAAAATAAAGCTGGGCAACTGTTTAATTTCAGCTTCCTTCTTTTGGTAGCTAACTTTCTTATTATTTCATATTCAGAAGCTTGTTTGTAGAACATAACATAGTGAAAGTAGTGTTGTTTAATATGAGAGGTCTCATGTTCTGTGCTCTTAGCGTTTGCAAGAGAATGCAATGTTAGGAAAGGATGGCTGGCCAGATGTTGAAAGTAATCTGAATTCTGGCTCTCTGAAATTCTTGAAAGCTTTATGATTTGAGGAAGCACACTCTTTAAAATGTGCTCAAGCATTATGGAGGCTTAAATATTCTTTTCTCCCTACTACTTTTTCTTTTCACTAACTCCTTCACTCACTTCCATGTCTGTAATTTGGCCCCAGGCATCTAAAGATGGATGAACTCATCTTGGAAACAAACAAGAAGTGAGAGAGAGAAAAACACACGTGTTTTGCATTCCCTAAAGCCCTGGTATTCAGCCCTCAAATTCCCTGCTTGTTTGACGAGGTAATGGTATCAAAACCTGAGAAGAATTACAAGCTAAACCTAGATTTTAGTGCTGTCACCTCTTTGCTGCATTCCCTATTGCATCTGTTTGAAATATGCCTTAACTTCTTGAATTGGATACTGAAATGATATCAGAGGCATAGGAGATTAAGTTTGAGTACACAGCCACTGTGAGAGGTTTGCTTTCCAGCTTGGATTTGGATAAGAAAGAATTTTTTAGGATTGTTTTTAATGTTTTTGATGTGCAGTTCTGATATCTCTACTGCAGACAGCCTGAACAGCCTGAATCAATTTGATGGTCAAACCACAAAAGACGTCACCCACTCATTCATGGTCCTCAAAGCAGAAAGGAGGACACTTCAGTGAGAATGGAAAAGGTTCTTGATGTATGAAGTATGTCAGTTGTCTGTGCAAAGTGAGAACTGAGGCTTCACAGGGTAAATCAGTTCAAGAAATAACAAAGAGCTCTTATTCACTTTAGAGTGAAAAGAAAAAGCAGGCAATGTTTTTAAAGCATAGCTTTAATTCAAGTGAAGTGATTAGTAGCTAATCACATACTTAATTTTAAAAGGTTGAAGTGCAAATAATTGATAATGTTACTTGAATTGTTTTTAAATATATTAATCAAAATTCCTGTCTTGGATTTGAGTGTTAGTTGATACTTCACTCATACCCACATGTATTTCCATTTTAATAGTCATTTATGCTCTCTCTGATCAACTTTGAGATGACTCTGACAGGAAAGATTGCATGTGCTGGTGAAAAAAAAAAAGCACGAAAGTTCTTCTAGCTGTCCTTAACAGACTCCTGTAACAAAAAGAATTTACTTTTCCAAAATCCAATGAGCATACATGACAGCTAAAAGAGGGTGATGTGTTTGATACAACCATTTCTCCTGCCTTTATTCTCTATGCAGAGGAAAAATTGGGCAGCAAGTTTACATAGGTCCTTAATGTTCAGGGTGTCAGGAAAGCATCTGAAAAGCAACCTATGTAACCTCATCTGTGCTTTATCATGAATTGAATTGACATGATTAGTTCAGAACTCATCCTCCTCTAAGACTATTATTTAGTAGTGGCTCAATAAGTCACTGTCTGGAAGAGTGTCCCCACTGACTGTGTAATATCCTGATAGAGACCGTGTTTCCTTGGGGAAGTTACACAGAGTTGTTTGAAACTCCCTTCTAAACTGTTACAATTACCTCACTTTAGATTTGGTGTAACTCCACATAACGTTAGTCTTACAACAAAGGTAAATTTTGTGCTATGTGTATGGCTAAGGTATATCTACAGGGTATTGAAAAAATGAGACTTTCAGGACTGGAAGAACTACTGGTTATTTCCACTCATATGAGAACTTTCTCTTCCTACTTGAGGTTAGTCCTTGAGAGAAACCAGTTTAAGAATCTGTATTGATGCCGCTAAACTACTCAGTTGCGTTTTTTCAAAGTAGTCAATAATTTCATATTTTAAGATAGATATGCATTTATAATAAGGAGTTCTTCTGATCTGATGTTAATTTTCCTGACAACCTACAGAAGTGCTTACAAAAATGGTATTTGAGGCATGTTATTTTACTGTCATGAGAGGCAAATGCACTATAAATACAGCTTCAAGTAAAATGTAACATATTGAAGATATATTCACTTCATTTACTTGTTAAATGTCCGCTCAAACTATAAACAAATGGATACTTGAAAGCCTGTATTATTTGAATTTTTATTTGCATTTAATGACAATGACTTTCTGTTATCAGTGGCATTTCTTTTCATTTATTTTATTGTTTAGTTTTGTTTGTCTTCTTTGTTTCCCCTTAACTGACGTATTTTCAAAAGTTATGATTTTCTTTTTTTGTTTTTTGTTTTTTTTTTTTTTTTTTAGGAATGTTGCTAAAGAGAATTTTTATTTAATAATATAATAATATAAACTATGTTTACCTGTCAGGCATAGGCAGTCAAGCAAAGGGCAAGCCAGAAATAGCTCCTGTAAAAAAGCTGGAAAGCACTGGGCTTAAATAATAATAATAATAATAGAGTTTTTGCATTCCTTTTGCAACAATCAGGAGGAAATTTCTTTAGGTGAACCCCAGAGATATGTTTGCTCCCTCAGTGGGTTGAATATCAGGTGCATTCACACACAACAGCATAACATATTAGTGATACTTAGAACTAGAGGAAAATAATGTGCTTTTCATGAAATTATGACTTTAATTTTTTCACAGGACAAAATATACTCATACAGACATGGAGTCAAGATGTTTAACCCTGCAGAAAATCATATCTCCAATACTGGTGGACTCAGCCTCAGAAATCATAAAAATCGCTGTCTATTTCTTTCCACTTAACTTCAAAAACAGTCTTCAACACCTCAAAAATCTTTTAACAGAGACTCACTTTTCTGCTGAAATGTGGATGTGTGATGAGAAGGCTTTGCTAGGGTTTTTTAATAACTACATTTTTTAAAAATAAGAAATTTGAATAATTTTGCATTCAAAAAAATTAGGGAATGAACTAATACTGCTCAAAGCAACAGAACACCTTGGCTTAGAACATACCCTCTCTGATACCCTTAACATTAGCTCTGGCATTTAATTGAAACAGCTCTGCCTGATTTGATGGGCCTTTGGAACTGTTTTGAACCTGCTTTTCAGGAGCCATAGGGCACCCGAGGAGAATTTAGGAAAAAGTAAATGTAACACAGCAACTTGGATTGCATGCAACAGAAAAAAAAAAAAAAACACACAAAAATTATTAACACTTTTGCTGTTCTGCAGACTATATATTAACAAAACACTCAAAATTCTCCAAAGACTGTGGCACAGAATAATTGAAACTTTCGATGAACATGGGGCAAGGTTCAGCTTGTTAGGATCAAAACACCATCATATTATCTAAAACATGTAGCTTTTTGTGATTTTTGGAATTGCTGGTCTCTTTATGTTCCATAGCAGAAGCCTTAGTATGTGTGCTATAAATAAAATTAAAAATCACATCTGTGTTGGTTTTTTTTCATTTTAGAGGAAAAATTATTAACTTTATTAGGTGTGTATTTATGTGTAGTTATATATCACACACAGGCATAAAGAGTCAACAAGAAGACTCAGAGAATCTTTCTGGTATTTTTGGCTTTCATTAGTAAACAAACCTTTCAACTCTTCTGTTATCTATATTGATGCTTTAAACAAACATACCACAGCTTGAAAAAGTTGCATGTATTATCAGGAAGTACACTGAAGTGCACCAACTTTCCAGTTGCTACATCTAGTCTCTCTCTATGTCTCTTGCTCAGAGTCTGTGTGTTTATACACATATCATAAGATAATCTGGTTCCTGGTGTGGGGTGGGTTCTCTGCAAAATTGCTACTCTTTATTGACAAAGAAACCCAATTCACTTCTTAATTTTTTCCTTGGTAAACGAGGTTGACATGCAATGTCTTTATTGTTGTGGGATGGACAGTAGACATCTTTTGACCCCTAAAAACTTTTCAAACAGCGTATGCAATAACAGTAAGAGAAGAGCTGATATTCACTGGTCAAAAGCTGAACTTGGGCCAACAATGTTGTGTTGTTGCAGAAAAGAAACTCATATGTCAACATGAGAGCTGGAAAAGCTCTGTATCTTTTCCCATGGAAAAGCTCTATGTCTTTGGTCAGGACTGATAGGACTCAGTAAGAATACTGTGTCCAAGTTTGGGAGCACATGTCAAGAGAGGTGTTGATAAAGTGAGAAAGACCAGGGGAGAGACATAAGAAAAAATCAAAACAATTGGAAGGACAGAATGGGGAAAAAAGAGCCATTACTAAATACTACAGAAGAAAATTAAAATTCACCCAGATCCTTTTGTCTGGATTTCTTCCTTCTTCTCTGATGCCAGCTGTAATTATTTTCCATGAGGTTTAACATACTCTAAAGCAGAAGGACCAAAAATTTGTCCTTTTTGGCAAGTATACTTTTTTATGTACTAAACATAACATTAATATTATTTGAAGAAAACCAAACATGTAAGCTCATCATCCTAATAAGGATTTGCACAATTCAGTTGTTACTTGAGTTACCTATGCATAAGAAGAGATTGTCAAGTGAAGGACATGAATTAGAACTGCAGGTGGTAGACCCATATGCTATTAACATCACCAGTGCTCTACAGTTTCTAGTCATAAGGTTCTCTCTTATTCCATTGCAAAGGTATTTATTTTGTATGTTTGAGAAGTGATTGCTGGGAAGACCACAAAGCCCCGCGTGCAGTAAAGTATGCTTTCTATAGTTTCTATATTTAGCATCTACATCGTCCGTTCTGGGGATAACCCTGAGAAGAGCCTTGATTTTATAGTTTCAACTTCTAGTGTAAGACATTTTTCATGTGCATGATCCTGGGAAGATAAAAATGTCACTGCACACTGGATGTGGCAGACTCTACCAACAGAGATCTTGCTGCTTGTTGATGTGATGGAAGGTGCACTGGTGTGGAGACAGGCAAAACCTGGACATAAAAGACCTAAATACTTTTCTTGAGGTCAAGCCTATCTCTCTCTATTATTTTGGGCACATTTCCCATATGTCTTTTTGTTTGAGGTTGTGTTACTCTTACTTGGTTACAGAACATATTTACAAACAAAGATGCTTTGAAGAGTATATGGTGCTATGGCATTCTGTTATGGGCCACTTTGGAGAGATGTCTGATTAGATTATTTCAGGCCAGGTCACGTGAAAGAACTATAGAAAGCATGTGTGAATGATACTGCTTGAACCAGAGGTAACCTGATGAAAAACTGTATTTATTTCTAGGTATATGGACATTTATTATGGTAAAAGCTAAAAATACTGCGTGGTGATCTTCAAATTGGATGTGGCAGTGTAATTGCCACTGCAAAAACAGAGTAAACAAGAAAATAATCAATGCGTCTAGTAAACACTTGACACTCCTGTTCTCTTCTGTAGAGGCAAAGCAATGATTCCAATTTGACCTCTTCAGCTATAGTTAATGAAAAGAACATAAACTCTTCAGAATTTGGAACACACTGGTTTGTTTCAACAGAGTTTGGCCCACAACATTTTCAAGAGACTTATTTTAGCACCAATACAAGTACAAAATCTTATGCTGTGCAACTCTGAAAGGACTTAGAAAGTCCTGTTCAACCTCTTTCTAACTATGTCTGTCTATAGTGCGAAAAATGTTACCTTTGTCTTTTAAATTATTTTTTTCCAACAATTTTTATTGTTTCTTATTGTATAAAGATATCTGCCAGTTTTGAAGTTGTTTTTCTGTGGAATTTTTTTCCTTTCTTTTTCACCTGCATGGGGACTCAAGTCTCTGGATTTAAAGAATTGGCAAATATGATGTCCTGTAATGCAACTATTTATAAAAATAGGTATTTCTAATTGTCATTAGGAAGAATATCATGTCTGATCTTTCACACACATGTAGGTCCAGGAGAGCTTAATAAAGCATTTTTGGTTAATAGCCATCCATCACCAAAGAATGAAGAAATGGTTCTGGATCTGTGAGGAATGTGAGTTTAAAGAGAGAGATTTGAAAGGTGCGTGTCAATGAGTGTTGCTTTCCTGATAAATGTAGGTAATAGATTTTGTATCTTAGGGTTGCTCCTACAGTGATGTGCAACTTTACAGATTGAAATCTTGTAATTTATATATATATATATATATTTAATGATAAGGGCATAAACTCTCACAGACTTGTCTACATTCTTTTCATCTTAGAGAGCCCTTTAAGTGGGAGGACACCAATGTATCATAAAATATATCCTATTAAAGTCAAAAAAAGAAACTGGACTGAAAATAAAGGTTCGGTCCCTCTGTTCAATAGAGCACAGAGTAGTATTTACATCCTATATACTAGTTTTAAAAAGTAGTGTACTTCAAAACAGCACATGCAAATGTTAGTGACCTTTGATTTGTAATTTAACATAGTTCCTCCCATTTCTAGCTAAAGCTCACTTGATTTAAATTTCTCTAAATTGAATATGAAAAGCTCTAGTCAGACATATGGGCAGGGAAATAAAGCTTGACATTTCTCAGGAACATAAAACATCTTTATGCCATATATTTTTATCTAAAAGTATAATTTAATAAAAACTAATACTAAAATTGCAATATTGGCTGGTTTAAATTTAATGTAATTACAAGGAAATGTATTTACATACTTTTTGACTTTTTCTGAATTAATTCCTTAATGAAAAAAGGAAAACTTTCCACTAAGAAAAAGATAAAACAAATTTCTTTTGAAGGAAATTGTCTAGCAGAGCAGTTCTAAAGTTAGTTAAAAGTCATTCGCACTTAGCTAGAGAGCTGGCAGCAAGTCTGAAAATATCTTTTCTCTCTTTGACTTTCTGCTCCACAACCGACAACCCTGATATGAATTACAAAGATTGGTGGTGAATTACTAGATTATGGAGTCTTCATACCTCAAGTGCTCAGCACGTTTACTCAAATGTTGACAGTAGGGGAATGGAGAAACATTCAAAAGTGGGCTTTTTGTATGCTTAGATGCTGTGAAATATCTTCTTAGCAATCTTTTACCCTTTTAGATACCTTTGTTGAACTGAGTTCTTCAAGAAACTTAATAGATACCTATTTAATATAACAAGATAGCATGGACCCAAGTGTGGATCTCTTTACAACAGAAGCAACATAAACAACAAAAAGCACCCCACCCCCAAACGAAGAATGCTGAGTGTTTCTAAAGTTCTCTTCAGAGAAGCCTCATGAAATTAGTACATAAGCTCAAACTGAAGTTTCACTACTGAAGTGAAGCTCTTGGAATTTTTTTCTGATTTGAAAACATGACCAAAAACCCGTAATACTTGAACAGACATTGAAATCTTTGTTCTCTTTTAGACAATGGGAAAATGTAAAGAATTGTATATATTCTTTATTTTACATATATATGAGTATTTTATGATAATTTGTATACCCTATTTATTCTTGCTTTAAAATTTATATACGGGTAAAGTTGAAGAAAGAACTTTCTTTAATGCAAATGGTATTTCTTTACTGAAATCATTCTTCACTGTCTGATATGACAAAAATTGCTAATGATACACACCATTACTGTAATATTGCCTGACTGAAATCGTCAGGTTTAGTGTTCAGATGTTCCTAGGATTCTGAACATTTTATAACCTAACTTAATGTTTTGAGTATGGTAAAGCAGATAATTATTCAACATGAGGCTGACAGTTTCATTTTGGGCCTGGTTTTAGCTTTCCTTACTGATGACATATCATTAACTGATGAGGAAAAAACTACTGTCACAACCACTATGATGTGCTTAAACTGCATGTGTTCTACACTTTGATAAACCAGCTAGACAAATTAATATAAAGTTAAAAAGAGTAGAATAGAAAATCTCAGAGGTTTTTGCTGGTCACATAAAAATTCCCCAGGTACTAGCAGCAGTTTAATTAGTGAGATGGTTAGATCCACAGACCCACAGACCTACATTCATGGCTGTGTGGTTTTGAATACTGTCCTCTGCCCCACGTTTGGGCTTTCCTCCTCTGTCTGTCAGGGTTCCACACCAAGGTTTAGATAATGGAGGAGGGGGAGAATACACAGTTCTGGTGGAACTGTAGGGGTGTTCCAGCATTTCACAGGTCTAAGACCATGTAGAAAACACACCATATTTTGGAAGAACACTTTTTTTACTCCACTATCCTTCACCAATCTAGGGTTTATCATGGCATCTACTATTGTATTTTGTTAGTCTTTTGAAAAGTCTTTCCAAGAAAAGGTTTTTACTTCACTCAATCTTCTGGAATGTATGCTGTATTTGAATGTGTGTTGCTCATGATGATAAAGATGATTCTCAGTTTCATTCTTAGATTTTTGCCTTCACCCTTTTAGATGCAAAAAGTGCATTTTTAACCACCTTATTCAGTACAAGTTTAACTAGCATAATCTTTTCATGTTAATTCTCACTCTCCTGTCTTCTGAGCACTTGAAATAATCTGTGACAGCTCTTTATTTTGTCTTCACCTTGTGCTAAGAATGACACAAGCTATAGGGAGTAGAAACATTGCATCCCACCTTTATCTTATGATAGCTCTCTACAGAAGATCACGTTGACCTTTTTTGCTTACTTATCACAAGCTCATATAGCTTTATACTGCCAGCCCACATTGGTCATGGATCATGTCATGGCAGAAGTGGAGATATCCACAAAGTTCTATATGCTTTTAAAGAGGACAGTGATAGAAACACTATTTGACAATGTTAAATTTTAAGCCAGCCTGTTTTGAATTTCTTGGTATGGTCAAAGCTTTATTATTCCATTGTTATTCCTTTAGTACTGTAGTTTTGACTTTTAGAGCAAGTAATTTCTGATTATTGCATGTCTATACATCTTGCCTGAGGAATATTCCAGTTCTGTGTTGCTTCCATGGGAATGACTTGTACCATATTTATTTATAGAAAAAAAAATACCATAGAAAAGCCAAATGCTCTTTTTCCCTTGACCTTTCTGTTATGGCTTTGAAAAGAGTTTATTACTTATTAGGAATGATAAATAATCAACAGTTAGTAAGACAAAGAAATATGTCTCGGTGAATGAATTACGCCCACAGTACAAGACAATAGCTAGTTTCCCATGAGAGGTCCAGAAATACAATTACTGTTGTGTTTCTGTCTTACTCCATAATCAATGCATCTGTGACCTACTCGTTTGTTACATAGGGCCAGATTCAAGTGCAAGATTTTGCTGCATTTAGGAGTAGCAGCACCAAAAATCCCCCTCTCAGATGCTGCTCAGCTCTGTCAGGGGCTAAATTTGAAGGCTCTGAGAACTGGACTCTTTTTTGTGTGCCCTCCCTGTTTGCTGTAGTTGAGATAACACTGGAAACCTTGGCACACGTTTCGCATTTGGAATAGCTGGGCTTTCAAAAACAGGTATTCTCCAAACAGGCTAGTCCTATACTTATTTTAAGAGTATATCTGAAACATAAGTTTGAGATCAGGAAAAAAAAAATAATTGCATTGTTCGCTACCACTCACATCTGTGAGACAGTGGTCAGAAAAGTCTTTGAGACAGATATAGACCTTGGTATCTATCACCTCCTAGGAGGGTGTATGAATCAGCAGACTATTAAGGGTATTTTCCTTTTGTTGAAACAGTTTTGTTGCAGCAAGGATTATTTGCACTGCCTGGAAACAGAAACTCTACTAAAGTCAAATCTCTTCCCTATTATGGTTCCTACTTTAAAGAGAATATGTGCTTTAGCTTTATAAATTAAAAAAAAAATCTGATTCAGAAAAAAAATCTTTTTTCTTCCTAATTCATGGACTGTTACTGTTAACAATTCAGAAAACACTAAGTGGACCTGAAACTGTTAGTGTTTGTGCTAAAGGTAAATCATGATGCAGCTTCTAAATTTTAGCATTATTAACAACCATTTTTCTTATATACATCTTTCCTCCCCTAAGCTGAAGGTGAATCATTACTGTTTTTCAGTAGAGTAGTCCTTTCCACACTTATTATCTAAACATTGACAAGACCTTTGAAAAAACAGGGTCATGCCCTTCTATTCACAGAGAGTTGAGCTCCCTTAAGGTGATGAGCAAAAACACTGCATTGGGCATCACCTGTGCCAATAGGTACTTCACTAATGAGTTCAATATTTTATATTAAATTTATCACCTCTGAAATTAAAGCAAAAAAACCACAACAAAATTTTGTTCTTCAGAGCAGCCACCAGATCTTGTTTTCATAGTAAAAGCTGCACTGTCAGTATAACAAATCATGGATTTGTCAGTCCCTTTGAGGTAGCTGAAAATGAATTTTGTTTCATGAGATCATATGTTTCCTTGTTAAATTTAACCATTTTTCTTTGCTAGAAACAGGTTTTTGACAGGGATAAGATGGAAGGAAGAGGAAGGGTTCTGTTTGTTTTCTTAGTAGTTTTCATTAGGTTCATTATTGAAGATTTATTTAAAGGCTACATCCTGTCAGAAATCCTCGGGGAAGAATAGGATGAGATCAGGGTCAGAAAATGCCACTGGCTGCTAAAGAGAAATGTGATACTACCCACTACAGAGCAAGATGAAGAGAAAAAGTTACGCTGACCTGTTTTGTCTGCTATTGAAGCCACACTTGATTCTCATTCTCAATGGAAAAAGCTCAAGTGCAGAAAGATACAAATTATCTGTGCAAACACTGTTTTGGGGAAAGTATCTTAATAACTCTGCATCCAGGGAGATGAAGGTGCTGTTTTATCACTATAGTGGTAAAGAGTATTGATATCACTTTAACTAAAAATTCACAGCCTTGTGCATTTTTTACTCATAATTTAAAATCCCAGCATATACTTTATTTCTTGGTCCAAAATTAAAAAAAAAAAAAAAAAAAAAAAAAAGAGGGTTCATTCTTATTTGGACTCTCAAAAAATTAATTTAGTGAGTGTAAAAAAAATTTCAGAGAGCATCCTGGAGACTTAAGTTCTTGGTGTTTGCAGAAGAGTGGCATGATTTTTCACTTTATAAGCAAACATGTCAGAACCTTTGTTACATTATCCAATCTTGAGCCTAGTATTCTTTGAACTGAATAGTGAATTTGCCATTCCTTAATTTGCAGATACTCTTCCATCAGGTGTGCTTCAGTCCCAGTGTGGGAAAAGAGCAAAAAAACAAGCCCTGTTTTTAGGTGGGAAGATAGCTTGGTTTCTCTGACTTTATTTCTTGCTAACTCAATCTGACGATATCAAGAGCAATTAAGGTTCTAATATACAGCCTCAGACACCAGAGATTTAATGTAGACTAGGGTCACTTTTCATACAGGTCAACAAACAGCAATCGACTCAAAGCTGTAAATCTTACTGAGAGAGTGATTTAAGATGGTAACCTGGTGTGGAGCAGTCCATATTCCTGAGATCTGAAAGGCAGAAGTGACAAGGAAATTGACATTATGGAATTTTTATGACCCCTTCATTACTTGCTCAGGGGTTATGAAACCATTACAAAGAAATGACAACATTATGAATGATAGAAATAATGACACCAGTAGTGACTGGAATAATTGCATTGAGGTTTATTATCATCAGGGAGAGAATGAAGGAAAAATAAGGGGAATAGAACAGGAAATGGAATAGGCAAGAAGGCAAAATAAAAATACAAATGAGCATTTTATATGGTTTTTGAGGAAGGACAGAAAAAGATTAAATACTTTTCATAGGAGACAACAAATATTATTTCTAATTTTTTTCTTATAATTCTAGCTGGTACCTCTCTGACTTCTGTGTATTCTATGACTATTTGTAGGTAAGCTCAGGAAATGTGGATTAGATGAATGGACAGTGAGTGGATCAAGAGCTGACTGAATGACAGAGGTCACAATCAGCAGAGTAGAATCCAGCTGGAGATTTGTAGTCAGTGGTGTTCCCCCAGGAATACTGGATATAGCCTTATTCAACTTGTTTATCAATGATCTGGACAAAGGAATAGAATGTACCCTCAGAAAATGTCCTGATGAAACAAAACTGGGGGGATACACCTAAAGGCTGTGCTGTCATTCAGTGAGACCTTGACAGGCTGGAAAACTGGGCAGAGAGAAACCTAATGAGTTTCAACAAAAGCAACTGTAGGGTCCTGCAGCTGGGGAGCTTCGGGGCTGACCTACTAGAGAGCAGCTCTGCTGAGAAGGGCTTGAGAGTATTGGTGGTTGATAAGTTGACCATGAGCTGACAGTGTCTTCTTGTAACCAGGAGGGCCACAGGTAGCCTGGGGTGCATCAGGAAGAGTGTGGCAGCAGGTCAAGGCCTGTGATCCTCCCTCTCACTGTGTGGCCATAGTGAGGCCACATCTGGAGAACTGTGTCCGGTTCTGGGCTTCTCATTATAAGAAAGATAAGGAGCTACTGGAGAGGGTCTAAGAGAGGGTAGAAAGATAATTAGGGGTCTGCAGTATTTCTCTTGTGAGGAGAGACTGCGGGACCTGGGTCTGTTTAGTCTAGAGAAGGAAGACTGAGGGGCGATCTCAGTAATGCATAAAAATATCTCAAAGTTGGATGCCAAGAGGATTGCTAGATTGTTTTCAGTGGTGCCCAGTGACAGGATGAGAAGCAATGGCCATAAACTAAAACACAAGAAGTTCCACCTCAACATGAGGTAGAATTTCTTTACGTGGAGGGTGGCAGAGCACTGGAACAGGCTGTCTGGGGAGGTCATGGAGTCTCTCTCTCTGAAGACATTCAAAATCCACCTGGGCACATTCCTGTGTAACCTGATTTGCCTTGGCAGTGGGACTGCATAATCTTCAGAGATCCCTTCCAACCCTAATAATTCTGTGATTCTGTGATTCCATTGCATGCTGTTTTTTCTACTACCTTTGCCTTTTTGCTACTCCATTATTTGTAAATGAATGAAACGCCCCTAGTGCATGAACCAGTTTTGCCTATAAAACCACCCAAAAGAAATGTGCAAGGCAACAAATTAAAATCAAACTAACTTAAGCACTGGCTCTGCTCTGCTCATTTTTTTGGCTTTGCGATTACAAAACATCATTCATTCTGTAGATGAGAAAAAGGGTTAGAATAATATGGGCAATATGCAGAATAGCAAGTTCTGGTGAAACCTGTAACATCACTGAAATAACAATGAATACAATTGTGCAAGTAATATTTTGATGGAAGTAGGTGCAGTTAAATTATCCACTGAAGATTAATAAGAATGAATCATCAGAATGTTCTAATTCTGCCACAAGAGTAAAAGGGTAAGATAAATATTTTAAAGATATTAGGTATTTTAAATAATTAGTAGTCATTAAAGGTGTTATTAAATAGTCAAGTTTGTTTTAAAGGTCTTGCCTAGATCTGCAGTTCTGTTTGAGTAAAAATCTTTAGTAAAAAAAAGCCTCAAACTCCTAAATACTTCACAATTATTTTCATATACAATTTGATTTATTCACAATAGAACACAGGGAAGGTTTAAAAAACAAACCAACAAAAGCACCGCCCTCCAAAAAAACCCCAAAACAAAACAAGAAAAAAAACCCAAAACCAAACAAAAAACCCCCAAAGCTCAACCAGTGCACAGCTATGGTTGGGGTTGAAAAATAAAGACCTACATTTCTTTAGCTCTGCATCTGAAACCCAGCAAATAGCTAAATATATTTTGTGGCTACAGACAGGGCATTTCAAGGTATATGAAAGCTTCCAGAGATTGAAGGATCCCAGAAGGATACGAATGCACTAACACTTTGAACATAAGTACAATATTTTGTGACATTACCTCAGAATGTTATCTTCACAGAAGAGCTTGTGGACCAACATGTATAAATGTTCCTTAGCCGCTGCGAGGCAACGGGAACCGCCTTAATACTGGAGGAGGTTAATGGACCTCATGTAAATGTCCCACTGCTTCTTCTGTGAAGATAAAAATCTCATAAGATTTTCTTCATTAAACATGTCATAAGAGAGATTCTGCAATTGTTATTCATGCTGAGTAATATATTATCACATAAACAGCAATAGTTGCATCAAAATGTGTTTTGTGATGGGAATGTTTTTCAGTAAATCATCCAAAATTAAGTCAAAGCTCCACATGGTGTCCAGGGATGGTTTAGGGGAATAAGATCATTACCTGCAAGTGTATTGGTGAAAAAAACAAATTAAATTCAGAAATCTACTGCCTAATATGACTGCTAGTATAAATCGGATCAGTGAGATATCAAATGTTTGAGATGAAGGTGATGTGAGTCAGTGATGTAGCCTGCTCCACTCACAACTGAAAATGTAGAACTACCTTACAGCTTCATTCAGCATTTCACTTTTATACAGGACAAAAATAAAGTACATAGAATTAGAAAATTCACAAAAACAACACTTTGAAAAATTAACATAGTTTTGCTTATGTCTGCTAGAATTATTAGACAAAAATTATGTGCATTGACAAGGAAGAATATTATGCTTAAAATTACTTTTTAGACCATTTTGATTTGAAATAAGTCTATCAGTTAGTGAACAATATACTTTGTTAAGAAAAATTTGCCATTGCCGTAAAACATCCAGGTGCACTATGTTGATGGACCTTCAAATCTGTATAAAATGTATGAATGAGATTTGAGTATTAATGACAATAACACATGCTCTTGAACAAATGCCTTTATTTGACCTCTGGTGAAATTGTACCATTGGTAGGAGAGCTTTCCTCTGTATTCTAAGAAGACATCCACTAACCATGTGGGAAGAGGACATGTCCAAGCTCATTTTTAGTGTTTTGTACAGAACAAAGGTTTTAATTGGAACCATATTATCTCAGGTCAGCATAGCACTCACTTGAAGCTTGGTAAAGTGCAACTCCCATGCTAGGTTCAAATAGGGGTTATTGGTTTTTAGTTTCAAACCAAGACCTGGAGTTTAAAATCTGTATGTGCAAATCCAAAATTCAATGCTAGCATACAATTCAGCAAAGTATAAAAAGCCAAGTGTGTGACATATATTTCTCAGCTCATGTAGACAGTTGTTGCAAGAGACTGTGTAAAATGCTCCCCTATCCTCCCAGGAAATTAGTGAGAAGCACTGTCTGCCACTAATTTTCAAATAAGATACAAAATCAAAGATAATCAGTATCTGTCAATGGAGTGTAATTTTGAAGGGCAATTACAATCAGTGACTATTTTCTTCAAGATATTGGTTTGCAAATAGTTGTGGTCTGGCGCCCGTTCAGGGTAGCGATTTCTGTCTGCTTGCTGAGTGTGGTGAGCTCACCCTGTCCTCTGTGAGCTGCTGCAAAACTCTCCCATCACTGCAGGATTTAGAAGCATGACAGTATGTTTCCATAGAGCCCGAGATGCACTTTTACCATCTGAAATGTCTGTGTGGGTGTTTGTCTCTTGATTCCGTGCTTCACCACTTGCTGTGTCTAATTTGGAATTACTTTTGCTTTTACATGTTCTTTCTTTCTTGCCTTTCTATAAACTCTAGGCTGCAAACAGAAGCTCCTGAAATCTCCTAACTAAAACCCTGTGCTAGTGGGGCATGATGACTGTGTCTTTGCTACTTCAGCCAGAGTAAAGATTTCCAGATGTTTGTCATATTTGGATTTCTTTGATCAACTGTTAATATTATGTATATGCAACATACAACACACAAAGCATGTGTTCCAATTTTTAGGAGGTAACAAATTTTCTAGTATTTGACTGTTTTTTTCCCTTGTTGACTTGAAATTTTACAGTCAGTCCTCCAGTTGCTTTTTTTGTGTCAGTCATTGTGACCTTAGACTGCATCAACTTCCAGCATAACCTGACTTATAGAAGCCAGATTGTGACAGAGTAGTGGGGTGCTGGGAAAAAAAAGAATGTGATAGTGGAGACAAACCACTAGAAAATTTATGTTATTAAATATTCCTTATATTTTAATTTTTTATGAAGCAAGCATATAGGGGCAAAGTGCCACATAAATGGATATCATCTATAGATCACAGAGTACTAATAAAATTATTGTCAAATGTTGTGAATCGACAAAATTCCTGTGAAAACAAATCCATCATTGCATAGCAGCATTTGAAGCTGGGAACTCATGCAGCAGAAGCCATCTGGGATTTCACAGCCAGCAGCATGTGACCTGCACTATTTGACAACAGCAGCCTCAACAAAGTGCCAGTTGCCAGACCCAGCCTTGAAGGATCTTTTTCTGAAGACTGTCACAGCAGCGTGTTTACACAGAAATGACTGTGAAATGTGTTGTCATGTCAGTGTGACCAGCTGTCTCCCTTCAGTGACTAAGAGAGTCATCTAGGTTGTGTTCCAGGGTGTTTTTGTTACAAAGCTTTTCACTCTTTCCCTGGGACTGAGCAGTGATACTTGAGCAGTGCCACTAGCACATGTGTGTTTACTAGTCTGATTGTGCAAGGCTACGTGGAGATTTTTGGTACTTTAAGGCCTATATTTCAGGTGAGTGGTTGTCTGAAGCTGTCTGAAACATGAAACTAAAAATAAAGTTAAAAATCGTCCAAATTTGCAGTCAATTTTGGAAAATTCTTGATGTATATTTCATCAGCCCTGTGAATCCAGAAGCAGTAAGTTAAGGCCAGCTTGCACATAGCTTGGGTCAGTCTCCAACTGATTCTACACATGCATACTTGAATGCAAGTCAGCTTGAGGTTCCTGATTATCTGAAAAATCTCAGTTCAGATAGTCTGAAAAAAGTCTTTCTTAAGATTTCCAGATGTGTTTTTCAAGAGCCCACCTGCTGACCATAGTGTCAAGATAGACTGCAAAGGATTTCAAGCTCAGATGCCATGTAGATACACTGGTTTTGGATCCAGAGTTTACTCACTGTAAGACAAATGCCAGTTGTGTCTTGCATGATACAGAAAACTAAGGATGCACACTAAAAAAACCCTTTTGAGGTGTTTGGCTGGGTGCTTTCTTCTTGGAAAGCATGCTTTATTTTTCTGTGATGTAACTCCAAACGCTCACTAACAGTAAGTCTTCACATTACATGGATGTGTGAGAATCCTATCATCAGTTGCTCTGATGAGTGCCATAAAATCCCATAAATGACAGAATCTAGATGGTGATTTAGATATAAAGGACATATGTTGAATGTGGAAGCCAAAATAAAACAATGAATTTCTGATGATGTAATAAGTGCTAGAGATTTTAGGCAATGCTTATAACAGGAATTTGTGACATAGTGGAATATGTATTTGGAATAACGAAAGAATATATTGAAATGTCTAGAATGGATGCATAATTTACTGAAGTCCTATCCTCAAGTTACTCTTGCACAAAACTTTCCAGTGAATCATATCTTTCCTCTTATACAAGTAGCCACCATTGTTCTTCAACTTCATCTCCTACCCCATGCTATTCATGACCTATCTGAAATTATTTAATAAATTAATGATATGCAACGCCACAGAAGGATGGAACTACGTTCTGTTGCTTATTTTTGAAAGAAACTACAGATATGGACTGAGAAAAATTAATATCTTTGAGATCAGGCACAGTGTCTCATTAATCTTGGGTGTGGAAGAACCAGATAAGTTTCAGTGCGTATTTTCTGTTATCTAACTGGGTAGGTTTATTCTTTCCTGACAAGGTTCTAGTAAAAGAAAGTAGCAAAACTGAACCCAGAAGTTACAAATATATATTAAAAAACCCCTATCAGGTTGTAGCTGAACATTCATAAGGAGGAAAAATATTGTTTTTTTCTCTAAATATTTTTTAAAGTTTTGGTTATATCTTCAGGATAATAAAAATCCATATTAATATAATTGGCAAGTAGATGTCAATTTCCTTCTTCAAAACTGTTGAAGAACAATAAAAGTGAAGATATGTAAAGAAAATAATATTGTGAAGCACAGTCATGTGAATGTTGAAAAAGAAGAAATATATGGACTTCTATAGATCCCTTTAATCGTATTTCTTAAAAAAAAATTTTCTGTATAATTACTCTGAAGTTATTTGTCCTATGTATACTTGTCTTGGATTGACAGATGAAGATGTCTACAAAATGTCTATATGGACAGCAGAGACTCTTAGTTTTTTCTTCAAAATGCTGAATTATATGTCCAAATTTAATAATATAGGTCTTGGTTTTGATTCAAAACTAAGCAGTCCTTGTTATCCAAAGTTTGTCTTATTATATTTGGAAAGTCAATTTACTGTTGTTGTCAAAAGAAAAAAAAGCTTTTAGTCTCATAATTTTATTGCGTGATATTATAACTACATCTTCTACATATATGATTAAAAACAGGAATAGAGTGAGCCCACAAAAACACAATAATATTTGCATTTCTAGGCTAAGCTATTCCAGACATAATAGATTTCAAAGATAAAAAATAACATTTTTTCCATAATGAAAGAAAAGAAGCATATGCTTCTTGAAAATGAGTTGTTTGATGTCCCAAACAACAGAAAACACATAAAAGAAATGTAAACAGATTTTATTTTTAACAGTTACATTATAGATATGTATGTGTGAAAGAAACACAGGGAAAACCAAATTTGTCAGGGAAAAATGAATAAAGATGACAACTGTGCTAGAATTAAATCCTAGTTTTTAACATATTTTTCTTCATATGAGTTGATAACTCCACCTTGCTTTCTACAGATACTTGAAAAAGACACAATGATTCATGGGCATTACAGATATGTATTTTATGTTTTCATTTCATTGCCATATTGTATAGTACCGTTTTCTGACTCAGAGAATAGCCAAACCCTTTGACTAGACCTCTTTTGGACCACTGTCAAAAGTACTGATGAATCTTACATGTATACTTACATATACATCACCATCAAATTCATTATAATTTTAGTCAGAACATGTGTCCACAGAAACGTAAAGAATAATAAAAACATAAAAATACACTATAATTTCATGAGAGGGGTGTACATAAAGGAGTCAAAAAACATATAATATTGAAGCTTAAGATTTAAAAGAAAGGAGGATGCTTAACAGGATTTTATGGGAAAAGAATATTTGATTTCCTAGTAGAAAGCAAGAGAACTATACCTTAGTCTCAAGTGAGAATGAGCGACCGAATAATGCAAATATTAACCTATACCTTAAGATTCAGAACCCTGAGAAAATGAATTCTGACTCTGTACTTTCTTCTACTTCATTTTGCCTCCTCCTTTGTCAGAAATGAACCTGTAAGGAAAATGTAGAAATTAGAGATATGAAAGACAGAATTATTTACTTGTAATGGTCATGGGTGAGTACTTAGGTCATTGCTCTTCTGGTTCTTATTAAAGCACTTACAGAGTCATATTTCAAAACAATTCACAGTCCCATCTTGATAGGGTTATGGGAAAACTATTAGAGGTCTTAGATGGGTTTAATAAACACTGATGGCAAGGTCTTCACAAAGCTTAAGCTGAAAGGTTTGCAAAGGTGCTGCTTTACAAGTGATCTCGAGATACATGGCATTTTAAAATCATATCTGGAAAGAATTTCAAATCAGACAAAGGACTGTGTTAAAACGTGAATTATGTATCATCCTCCAATGTACTTCAGTCACTCCTAAACTTGTCTTCCCTTCTCTTGCTCCTTCTATCTCCCAGCCAGCCTCAAACTATACCGTAACTCTCAGATATCAGAAATTTATTGAGACAGGTTATACTTCTGTCATCTCATATTTCTTACATTCTATTTGTGAAAAGAGACTTAATTGATCCATTAAACACATAATGAATGATGGGAGTTAGAGTAAGGAACTGCCATGTGCATGCAGTTTAGGGCCAGAAAGCATGCTAAGGGTAAAGGTTTTCCTGATCTTGGAAGTTAAATTTAATTAAAGAAGGGTGTGTGGAATCTACTATGAATGTGAATCCAGGTTAGAATGAATCAAATTTACTTATGAATATTTATTACCATGATTGCTTAAGAATAGCTGTTCTCTGCCAAGTCCTATTCCATATCTGAAAAACAGTGCTTCCAGCACACAATTTTTTAAAGGTCAAAGGCTGGTGGTCATTAGGACTAACAGACTGACTTAGAGTGAACTTTTCACACTTTATATTAGTGTACCATTTTAAAATCAGTGTAGTTCACTGCAGTTAATCCAAATTTAAACAAGTGTACCAAAAAGTAATTACAGCTTACAATTCTAAATCCTTTCTAAGATGTAAATGTACAACTATAGAAACATATCTTTTGGAGATGTGTTCACAGAATTTAACTTCCTTAGTAAATTAGTTAAACCATCTTAAATCTATATGTAGAAAGTTAATTATTTTTTTTCAGATTTCGTTATTTTGATGTTTGTTTTCAGATCAATCCTTCTTGACTTTTAAATAGCCCTTAGAGGGGGATGGCAGTCAGGCTCTGGCCCAACGGCATCAATGATGCAAAACAGAGCCAGAAAACCCGGACCATGAAGAAGCTGGACAGATATATTCATAAATCTTACCAGACACCAACAGGTTACCTGGAACTTTGGCATCTCTATTGCTTTCACCTTGCTAGGAGATGTACAGAGGAGATTAGTGCTCAGGGCAGATAAGCTGTCGAAAGAGAAAGGTCAAAAGATGGGAGCTGGTTTCATCAAAGCTTTTTCTTGATTTCCTTTTATTTGATTCAGATATGTGACACCATTTGTGGTTTTTTTTGTTTGTTTGGGGTTTTTTTTGTTTTGTGTTTTTTTTTTTTTATTTAATTACCTTAGCATTTTATAATAATAAGTTGATTTCTTATAAATCTCCACATTACTCCACATGGTAATCCACTTCTTTCACTACTTCCTGTCAAAACTGCTTACATGTCTAAAGCTTAGAAGTTACCTCATATTTTTTTACTGAATTATGTTTTACAATTATATCCTATCACTTTTTCTGGAGAACTGTTTCTAGGCATGAAAGAGGGACTTAATAAACTTTTTAGAGTAGACCACCTGCACATTCTAATATCAAGCATGTTGGTGGCTCTGGTGCTGTAGATATTTATCCACAAGCAAAACTCTATCAGAAATCAGATCTTAATTTTGCAGAAATGGTAGGAAACAGGACTGGACTTTAGAAACTGAAGTCTCTAGTGGTGTTGATCATAGAGGGTTTAAGGTATGTTGAGAAAGTGGAATGAAATAAACCCAATTTCCAGATCAATTCTGACCCTTTCTGATTGGATTAATAATGTAAATTATTTCAAATGCCCATCCAATTTATGGCAATTGTAAGTTCATCACTTAGTTGTTCAAAGTGTGCCTGTTTGGTTTAATTTTTACTTGTAAATCAATTCCCTGAGAAACTACTGTTTGTTAGAAACACCTAAGTTCTTATACTAGTTTTCTTGCTAATTTGCACAGTGAGCTTGGACAGGTCACCGATTTTCTCAAGAGGTTAGTCTATCCAGCAAACTGATAGCATAGTACACTTCTTGTCTTCAAAAAGTTAGCTCAGGTGTGAAGAAGGGTCTGTGCATGGCAGCCCAATGCTTTTCTGTCTGGACTTATTCACCTTGCAAGAGAGTTAAGCGTACCCTCAGGGATCTCCATCCACTATTACAGGAAAGGTTTACTTCTGCTATAAACTTGACTTAGTGACATGTTCACTGTACTACATCCCAATGTGTTTTAGTCTTATCGAGTCAATATTACATCTCTGTGTATTTCAGTGCATAAAAAGATCTCTTCAACAGGGAAGACTTGAGATTGCTACACACACCCACGCTCCTTTTGCTAGAGAACTCATTATTAGAAAACAAAATATCCAAAACTCAACAAACAATTTACGCAGTGTCATTTCTGCAGGAACATATGCTTCCAACGCTGCAACTTATACTTTCATCACTATTAGAAAGTTATTTCCCCAAGTTATTTCCTACACACATAGCATGCCCAGTGCCCCTGCTGAAACTGTTAAGTGTGTAGGCATACCTCAGCTTCATCATTCTCCATCCACAGAAGTGGACTGATAACACGCACTTAGCTACCACAAACAAGGCTATGCTGTAAAACAGAGGGGAACAGCAACCATGTTTTCTTATTTCCCTGGTCCTTTAGGAGTATTGGTACTCATTCCACAGCAAATTATATATTTTACATTTGGGAACATTTCCAACTGATTTGGGCCAAGTTTTTTAAGTACACAGATTACATCCTTTCTGTATTCCATTATTTTTCCTTTGCATTGTAACTGTCAGGATCCTGCCTCTCTGACAGTACTTTGTTGCCTCCAGAAATAAGGCAGAATTTTTTCCTTTTCTGTGCCACCTTAACTGAAAAGTCAGTACCTTTTGAGGATCTCTCTGTGTTTGCTTTATGAGCTCTATAATCAACAGTGTTGTCACTGCTTATTAGAGCTCTTGATTTATAGAAAAATGCAACAATAGAATAAGCCTTTTTTAATTTTAATTGTCTGATTTAATGCTTCATTGTTCTCGTATTGCCTTGAGACTTGAATGCAACACTTGGATGTGTAACTTAACACCAAATGACACTAATAACTGTGAGGCTATCTATTCATCAGTCTTGTCTGGAAAATTTCATGTGTTATGCTCTTTTATACTACTTAGTCAATAAAAATTCATACACCATAAAAGACACAGGCAGGGGACTCTGGGTACAGGATAATCAATTGTCCTAGAGTAGAGCTGGACTAAGCATTGGGTTGAAAGTTTACTGGTCAAGCAAATGACATGTAAAATAATATCAGTCTTTCTTTAAGAAAATCACTGCTATTGATTTAAGACAAGTGTCTTCCTGGAGGGTTTTTTATCCAGATAAAAGTCTAAATGCTTCATATTAAAAATATCAAAACAGCATATTCTTTTTTTAAAAAACAATATTTGCTACCAATTCTGCTGGGGTTTTTGGCTGGAGCGGCTGAAATTCAACTGGGATTAGAATTTGCAGACATCCTGAAAATGTGTCCTTTTCTGTTTAAAAAGCAATATGTATCAAAACAACAACAAAAAATGTCTGAAAAAAACCCCCAAAACTCAACACACAAAAAAATCCCACTCAAGTATATATTTCTGAATTAATTGACAAGCATATGGAGACCATGACTGCAATCCAGCCAAGCCTCTAAGTACATACTCTTCTTTATTTTGGGTCTTCTTTCCATTTACTTTAGTGAGTGATAAATTTATTATTAGCCTAGGCAATCTCAAAATCTAGGAATAGTAGTAGTACAAACTTTTAGCAAGATAATGAGCAAGTGAAAAAAATTGTATTTGTCAATCCTGGATCGATGAAGAGTCCTCCAAGAGTATAAATGAACATTTTTACACAATTCTGTGTTTAGTGATACCTGACTCATATTCATTCTGTCCTGTTTTTCTTCTTTTGTGGGTGGTTTCACAGGAATCTGATGTGATTGAGAGAAACAACTTCTGCTTTGCTCCAAGCACCATCAGAGATCTGATTCCCTGCTATTACAGGGGTGGCTCTATGGAATTGTTATACTTTCTTCATCCCAGACTAATCATAAGCTACATAAAATAATGTAATTATTCCTTCTCAAACATTTTTATTAAACCTTGGGGATGTTAGAATTTCTATTCAAAGCACAATAAAGTTCAGATCTTTCTGAATGATGACTCTTTCTCTTCTCTGATCTTGGCTCCCTGCAGTATTCAGAAAGCATGAATACCTGATTTTCAAGAAAAGTGTCAAGGACCTCCAAAATAAATATCATACATATATGATGAAAGATTTTTTTATTATTATTATTTAATTTTTAATTGTAAACCTTTGATTTTTAATTAGTTTTTCAATAGATATTCACCTCTGGCCTTCCAGGTGTTTCTTCCTATTCAAAATTGACCCTTTCCCACTGGCATAGTGGCAAAATTTGTTTTGAAAACAAAAAACCTATCTTGGGAAATTTTGAGTATAAAAGAGACAAGAAGGACTATATGAAAAATAACCCTCTCTTAAGAAGTCTGTCATGAGACTGTAATTTTTACACATTGCTATTTTTTATTAAAGCTGTGTTCAGAAAGACATCTTCCTATGTATTCTTTGTGTGTATTTCAAATTTTTATTTTTATAACCAATTATAGCATCAGTCAGTCAGAGGAAGTTTTGTTTGATAGCATAGCTCTACATTATGTGCTAGTTTCTGCAGCAGCACACCAACAGAAGCATGATTTATTCTGGAAAAAAAACAGAGGTAAGAGAATGAGAATACTGAGAGCATAAGGTACCAACCACTCTTGGTGGTTGGTTTTCTGTGGGGGAAGAGCCCAGAGGGGTCTGGAAGAATCTTTCACCTCCATGACTATTGCATAAGAGACATACAGATATACATGTTCTGATTTGTTTTTAAAGACATATGCAAATCCCCCACAGTATGCTCTTATTCTTCAGCAAACTAAAAATTGGTTAGCGGACTAGAAGTGGAGTAACCAGGAGAGGGCCAGTGGGTGGGGACAATCTTTGCTGTACAGTTAGAACTTAATTAAATCTATTTGTACTCTTTGAATAAAAATGTGTGGGAAGTGGGTAAAATCTTACAGAATTCCACTGCTTCAGAGGAAATTTGTTTTTTGGTTTGGGATAAAACTCTGAAAAGAAAAGTTGTGCAGGGCAAGGGTTTTTTTAATCTTCTTAAATATGTACTACGTATAAAAATACATACCACAAGTATATATGCAAAATACACATGTACATACGGCTAAAATATATAGGGAGAAAAAAAATTTGCCTACATTGTTATGGACAGTACCCTATATTCCCACGTGTTTATATACAGTCCTACAATTTAATTGAGATGACATTTTACTGGGTTGTATCTTCTTGAGGAAGATCAACATTTTTCTTAATTTTCTTCAGGGATGTTGTAAATAACTATTTTACAACATCCTCAGCTTGAGTCTCTTTTTGTCTAATAATTGATCGGTAATTATTTTTTAATTGCTCTAGGCGTTTGTTTTAAACTTGGAATAGACTTAAGAGACAAAATTTGTGCAGATATTGATTAATGGCTAAGTGGTAAGTGCATATTTCATCTAGTTATTAGCATTTTGTATTTCAATTATTCTGAGAGCAAAGTGGGCATGATAGGGCCAGTCCTAAAGTATGGTAGCAAACAAGCTCTTCCCAGCATATCCTGAGGGAAATGTCTCTAGAGAGACCTTATCAAACACCATTTGAGGGCTTACTGCATTGTGGCACTGATAGGGTTTGTATTGCTTAGTAGAACAGTTTGAATTGTGTGATAAATCCTGCCTGTTTGAATAAAAACCTGTAATAAGGCCAAATGAGAAGTTTTACACAACTGAGGAAAAAGAATAATGGAAAGCATACAAATAGAGCAGGATAATAGGTGTCTTGGAAAAGGATTTCAAAGAAAATGATGCAGGAATTCACAATGGATGGACAACTCAGTTGTAGCTGCCATTGTAATGCTGGGTCAAAAAGGCCTAATTCAATCATTAGATAAATACAGATAGAGTGAGTAGAAGGGTAGAAGCGATTTTGTTTCTGTACTGGGAATTTTTGTCCAACATTTATGAAAAGGTTGTTCAAAATCTGAAGAGATGCCAGAGTGAGATGTAAGAGTGGGTTCGGGAAGGTACATAGAGCTTAGTGTGTTTAAACTATCAAAACGAAGTCTGAGAAGTAAGTTGAATCATGAACATGAGCACCTGTAGAGGGAGAAAGGACTAGTAGCTGCAGACCAAGCCCAGGGCAACTGAAGCACATAATTTTAAACAGCAAGTATGGTCAATCCCTGGGCAAATGGTGAAGGGGTATAGGTTTCCCATGCCCCAAGGTCTCCATAACCAGAAAAGAAGCCTTTTGGGTAGAAGGAGAAAAGTAGCAGATGAACTGACCAAATTTGAGTTAACCTGAGACCTGCCAGGAGCAAACCCTGAGTAAATCAGAAGTCCATAAAGATTATTGCAGAAAGTCAGGGCAGAAAAGGAAACCAGAGTCTGCAGCTCCACTCTGGCCATTCTCACCTAACCCAAGCCCTGCACACCACTCTGGGTTTAGGAAGAAAGACAAGATCCTGGTGCAGGAAATGTGAAAGAAGGATGAACTGAGGTAATGTGGGTTTAGATAACTGCTTCTGCCATAAAGCTGTGGTGCCCTGGGCAGGAAGAGGAAACAAAACCCATTGAGTAATGCAAAGACAACAACCTGAAAGGGAGCGTGGGCCGTGTCAGCCCTCGCTGACAGCCCAGTAAGACTCCAGGACCCTATTATGTGTCAGTTTGCTTCTATGAGTCACTGTCGCATGCGTGCTCATATATATATGTGTATACGCCCCCATTCACCAAAATAGCCACAAAGCTATTTATTATTCATGAAAAGTCCAATTTCGGAGTCATTGCCTCTACCTTTAGTCACGGTCTAAGATGTTTTTCTTTACTAATAATCCAGTCACAATTTTAATAGAAAATAATTATAAAGATGTTGTTCTAAATATTTTTGTATGTGTATCTTCAACAAATTTTCCCTAAATATACATGTGGCTTTATACAGTTCAATTTAGTTTGACTATGCAATCATTTCTCTTAATTTTTACCTTGCTGAATAGAAGGATTTCTGCTTAAACGTTGTGTGTTGAAGTAGTCATAATTAGAGAAGGAAAAACAAATATCTAAAGCTCTCATATAGTGGTGACATTCCCTGACTTAATTTTGGAAAGCAGAATATTGAAATAATTAGTCTGACACCTCTTGTATTTCAAGCAGATTTCTTTTTCTGGAGGGTAATGTATATTTTGATCACATTTTTTGTTTTTCTCTGAACTTCTCTTAGCTGATTTCGAGTTGGATAGAAGCACATTTCTGGCAAGTAGAACTGCTTATAGGGAGGAAGGGGAAAAGCCTTCTAGTTCTAGTTGGAATGTTCTTTCCTCTGAATATGTCACTAGAAATATAAAGAGGTGTGACTCAAACTCCAGCATTAGAACTTTAGCCATAGATAATTTTTTTTCCGACAATTTTCCTTGTTGCTTTTTTTTTCTTTTCCTGTGGGTTCTCCATGAAATATATAGAGAGACGTTCAACACAATCCCAAATTTTATTTCTTCTTAGAGAAACCTTCAGTAACTAAAATTTATGGTAAACTGCTGTTTTTGAGACTTGTTCTACAAGTCAAGAATATGATTAAGCCACTCTTTGACATTCAGATTCTAACACTTTATTTTGGTACTGTTAAATCCTGAAAATACATTCCCTTCATACACATATTTTGCCACAAGCACTCATATATGTCTTCATGTAGAAGGTGCTTTCATGGCTTCATGAACTTATTGCAGCTAGGAAAATCCTACTGGACACTCTGGATTAACACTTTAGCTGTCTGTCTGTGTTGCTGAATTTTTGCTGCGATTTTCACTCATAGTACCTAACCACAAATGTAACTACTTCTACTTGTAGACTGAAAGCTCATTTCACATGTGCCAGTATACAGCTTTCAGAAGGTAACAACACACTTTTAAATTTTTTTCTCACTCTGTTTCGATTTGAACTGAAAAACTGGAAACAGGTATCATGTATCTATTTATAGTGCAAATACTAATCATCTGTGTGTTAGGGGTTTCTTTATTCTTTTAAAAATGAGTCCCTTTAATTAAGAAAACTATTCAGCTTGAAAATAAAATTAATAAATTCTATAGGGAGTGCTATAAAAATATTCATTTAACATTTAATTCTGCCATCCTAAGGAAGAACAGCTTCAAAAATCTGTAAATCTCAGTCCTTATAACATTATCCATCACATTTCACTTTGGTACTTGTGTCAAAATAACTTGATGGAGTCAATCCAATATTCCTAACATTCTCAGAGCATGGGCTTTTTAACCGTAATGGCTGCTCAGCAACGATGGGTGAATTTATTCATCAGTGTGAGAAGTTTTCAAGTCGGGGAAGGTGATGAATCTAGTGGCTAACAAAAGCCTCTACCAGAGATCCCCTGAAGGGATGGGAATTCAGAACAGTCTATGGATGATCTCTTTTGTATTTGCAGGAGAACTGAATAACCACAACCAGCAGTCAGACTTCAGAATACTCTGGTTATCTGTATGTATTAGCACATTTAGAGGATAAAACAAACTTTCATTCCCTAATAGATCTGTTGGATAGAAAATGATATCAACTTTGGGTCCTATCTTATTGCAATTAAATAATCATTGTAAAGTTTTCATTAGTGGTACCTCAGCAAAGACTAGATCGATCCTGAGGGTAGCTGTGGGGGATTTTAACCTTTTTTTTTTCCCCTGAAAAGTTCATCCATTTGAGATTTTTAAAAAAGGTGACTAGAAACCAGCTGGTCAACTTGAAGGCTGGCAAGTAACTAGTAAGTAATCTGTATCATCCAGATTTGATTAATCCATATTATCCAGATTTGATTAATAGCTAAGACTCTGAAAATACAGCCTTCACCACCATTCTTAAACTTCTGGTAACATAGACATATATTAGTTTATCTCTCTGAGCAGGTCTCTGGCATTGTCAAAAGTGGCAGAATCCTGGCTCCAAATAAAATGAAAGTATACCAGTCAAAATGGGAAGATAGCAATATTACAATTTCACAAAGTGATTAGTTCCTCCCCAAAAATTTATGTACTTGCATTAGATTCAGAATCTGCCCTTACTTCTTAATCTGATGTTAACATAAAAGGAAGGTCAAGATAACTTCTGCATACTATAATATTTTGTCTTTTTCCTTACTTTTCTGCCCAAAAGATGAAACATGAGAAATACTGTCTTTTTTGGAGTAATATTCATTGCTTTTGCCTGCCTGTTGTTGTCTTTACAGAATAAATGCTTCCTTGTAACGTCAAAGAGGTCATTTCATAAAAGTGTGGGGCGAGCTGATGAAAGAATTGCAACAAGCAAGTAGTGCCTTACAGTCTCTGAAAAGTGGTATGATGTTGTATTTCTACTTATCTTGCTGAGAAAATAATGTAAGTTACTCACTTTTCTGTAATATCTTTTAACAAGCCCTCCTAGCTGTGCAATAATATCCAGGATAGTAAAGATCTTCAAACGGAAAAGGGCAGATTGTGTTATAAAATAAAGGTGTTCCTTTTCTTGAGATCTGAAAAATGTGGTCCATGTGTTGTGTTACATGTCCATAGGTGACTAGTTCTAAATCTGAAAAAGGTAGATCAGGAATTAAAGGTATTTAGATACATTTCTTTCAAAAAGAAATATTAAGAGAGACCCTTACACTTTCAGAAAAGCAATTTCAGTCAGAAAAATGTACATTTATGCAAGGTTGATTAGTATTATAAGAAAAAAATTTACAGAAACGACACTAGATAAACAGGAACCCTGATGCTGTGGTAGACATAAGAACAGACTAACCAAAACTTGGTTAATTACTTTTAAAAAAGCTGGGTTTGAATGAAAGGTCCTTATGTTTCTTTTGTATTTTGCACTCTATCAAATCATCAACTTTCATGTAATTCAAAGAGAGAGGGAAGAATCAAAAACTCAGGCTCTTACAGGAAAGTAAAATAGTCTTTGACATTTCCCTAAATCCTTAATTCATCAGTCAACAGCGTGGAATATTTTCTCTACTTTAACTAACCTCAGGAATCAGAGGCACCATAGTCATGTGGTCTGATATTTGTATACAAGGAAGTAGAAGGTGAACAATTGATTGTGGGTCATTCATACAAATAAAGTATTTGATCCTTTGTTGACTGAGAAAGGAGATGAAGATAAAGCAGGGTACTCGTATGTGTACTTCACTCACCGAGAATGCAAAGGCATGCAATTCAAAGGAAGACATGTTTCTATACAAAGCACTTTTAAGCTAAAAGTTGAAGTCCATTACTTGTAGAGCGAAGGATGTATTGAAGGGTATCAGAAGAACTTCAGGCATGACTGTGGATATGGGTCTGCAGGGTCATGTTTGGTGCTTTTTTTCTTTTCATTTTAAGCTTTATGAATTAAAATGTCTAGATTTGGCCTTTTTGAACAGGATTTATCTACATGGCTCTGCCAGCAAGTACAAGTTCTGTGTCACTTCTGTTCATTTGTTCATTCTGTTCATCGCTTAATAATTGGATTGGCATTGTAATAACAAAAACTTTGTTGTGCTCCAAACACAGCTTAGGCAACATGGTACAAAGAGTACAGGATGTTATCTCTTAGACCATCATTAGTAGTCCAACTCTATTATGTATAAAATACTAGCAAAGAGTCTGGAAGCTGAAATCTGGCACTTAAGCAAAGAAACAGGGAAACTTTATTTGAATCGAACAATTCATCCCCGTCTCCCATCACAATGCCTGCCAAAATAAAATATTCTTCTTCTGTTGAAGGTCTAGACCGTGTTTCATTCTGGCTGTTATTTTATATGAGCTTCTTCACTTCTTTCTATCATTAGCTTTATTTTCTGTGTTTTTAAAGCTCTAAAAAAATAAATTACTTAAGCCCATGAATAAAGAGACAAAACTATGTGAGCCAACTAAGACTGCTGAAGCAAAGAGTATAATAAATAAATAGTTTCAAAGGAAAGTAAAGAGAAGTAGGTGGCAAAATAAGGAGATAAATAGCAACAAAATAAAGGAAATTTGGTAACTTTTCTCAACAATTTCTTGTTGCAAAATCTTCTTATGTTAACCTAACAAATAAATTTCTGTATTAATTTATATTTTTCGCTGCTCTTTTTGTTTTCCAATTCCAATAGTATTTTGATTCCTGTTAATGAAATAACAATGGAGAAATACCCTGAAAAACTTGTCATAGGGATAACATTTAAACTTAAAGACAGAAACAATATTACTTGAAGCTGCTCAAAATTAAAATCATCTCTAAATGAGTGATGTTCGCTGAAAAGAGGTTCAGAAACAAGATGTTCTCTGGCCTTGAATCTTAGCCTAATTATGACATCAAAATCAACAGCTTCTACTATATATCAAATGTTTTGGGCTTCACAAAAACAAGGAATAAATAAACATTGACCATTCTGCTTTTCTGCTATTTTATCAGAACAAGCTGCTCTCTCCCCGTGATAACTATAGAATGCCAGTATTACAGTTTTCCAATAAGACTTGTAAGGCTGTAGAAAAAGAAAATGGTATACCACAATGATTGATTGCTAGTAGTGATTTTCCTAGTAGTAAAATGAGAGAAAATCCTTAGTGCAATAAAGAATTTCAGAATTATAATCCTTTCTTACTGCTATGCTTTTCTGACCAAACTATGAGGGCAAAAATGAAGTGGTGCTATGAGAGTGTCAGAGCGGGAAGAGAGGAGATTTGGGCAAAGAAGCAAGGAGATTAGTTTTGTGAAAGACAGACACACTTAAAAAAATGTAAAAGGATCCAGTCACTGGTCTAAGACTAAAACATATTTAGGAATGTTGGGGTATCCAAGACAAGCAGATAAGAGCGAATGTCTATAATTTCTAGCTGCATGCATATTTTTCCTCTGTTAAACACGTGATTGATTACAGGAGCTCCAAACAAGAGATATCTGTATTTCCAGTAATAGGTGCTTCTGAAATGGAGGAAAAGTATATTCCCAGAGTGCTCGTAAAGCTATCACATGGGGAAAAGCTTTGAAATCGCTTGAAACTCTGAGTCTGACTCTCTAGGGAAGCCAGGATTCAAAATCTCCTCTGCTGATGAGGTTAAAAAGTTAGTGTCTGTACCTGGCATCCATTTAGATCAAGGGAAATATAAGAACATGTGGGCTTAATATCATGGGATTCAAAAGAGCAGCTCTGTGAGTATGCACCTGGGGTATACAATATGTTTGTTACATAAGATAATTACATGAAAAGAGCTCATTAAAAGAACATTATTAAAGTTGCAAACTAAAAATCAGGACTATTAATTTCTCTACACTTTTGCTATTGGGCTCATGATTGTTCTATAGATGTGGATGCTTCTATTTCTTACATTCTCTTTGTCAACACAGCGAAGGCTCAAGGACACAGTCTAAAGGACACACACTGAAGCTCCTTTAAGGGAAAAAATCAAAACTAATTAGGATGCCGTATAACTTTCAAAGATGTTAATCTGTGGGAGAAGTAATGAGAAAGAGAGGACACTTACTGGATGATTAAGCAGAAGTCCACTCTTCTGCATCCTTCTGATAGGGTTCTTGAGATGATGTGTATAATCTCCAGAATAAACTCTTGGGTCAGTACTACCTTTGGAGCTATGTCCATATTACAATAAAACAGCCAAGAGTCCTTGAAAAGAAGAGCCCTCAAAGGCAGATATACAAAGAAAAGCTGAAGACCCACTGAATTTAAAGTCAACAGAATGTAAAGGTGTTAGGCTTGAGCACTAGCCTGTTAAGTGAAAAAAAATTGACTTAATTTGTTAGTCTTTGTTACATAAATTTGAAACCAAGACAGTAATGATTTATCCTACACCCTATTGGGAATTCAGACTCAGAAGGGATTTAGATTTCTGTCTAGCCTATTGGGCCTTCAAGATAGCTTGCTTTCCCTTCCACTGGATATACATTGGAGTCTTCCCTGAAGTAAAACAAGTCACTCAACATTGAAACATTTAAATAGAGGTTACTATTTTCTTTTAATTTTTTTCATGTATTTTCTCACTGTATTACTTTCTATCACTTATCCTATCAATCTAATCTATCCAAAATCTACAGCCACAGTCAGTTCTTTAACTGTTAACAAATCACTTAAGCAAGAATAGGTTTGAGTGGAGAAATCATTGTGTCACACAGGTGAATTTATACAAATATGTAGATTTTTCCTGGAATGAAACTGAATCTGCACCATAAACTCCCACTGTAGTTGATTATTTCTAGCTTTCAGAATAATTTTAAAATATGCTACTTTTATTAGAATTGGAAGTAATGAAATCTCACAAAGCTGAATTTCCTGGTCAGGTGAAAATAATTTGAAACTGGATGGTTTGGGTTTTGTGGCAGTTTTTCACACATGTTTTCCTGGTTATTTTCTTGTTTTCTATCGATGAGCTACTGATTTACTCCACTGAGAAATTAAAAGCAAAATTCAAGGAGTTAAATCCTGGCTTGGTTGAAGACAGTGGGACTTTTATTCCTGAAATGAATATCACAGTGACCCAACCCTTCCTCCCTAATTAATTGCATTAACATTTGGAAAAAAAAAAAAGAAAAAAAGGAAGTTTTGCCTTTGTCCACCCAAACAACCAGGAAAGTTGCATGTTTAAATATGGTTGTTCCTATGAAGTACTGAAAAACTATTTTGGAAACTTTCCCATCAAAGCAGCTGTGTCCTTTTAGCTTGAATCTGACTAAGGACCCTGTTTTTCATTCACATTGCAAGAACTACTGAATGCAAAGCTGTTAAAAGGAGCTTTTAAGATCACTTGAGCAGAGTTCACATTTTTAAATGTTAAGGCATTAACTTTTTGGTAAAAATATCTTATTTTAAGATGAAGTTATCTATAAAACATTTTGATAGTGAATGATACAATGCTTTTCAGTGCTTTAATCTTAACAAATAACTCAATAATTTTCATATATTCTTCTGTCATTGCTTTGTTTTCTGTTTTGCTTTGTCGTTTGTTTTCATTGGAATTACATAAAATATTTTATATATATATAAAGACATATTGTTCTCATAAAGACAAAAAATTATATAGTACTGGAAAACAAGATTTTACAAAGAAATTTTTTTTATAAAAACAACAAAAATCTAACAAAAAATAGGACATTAGTAGAATATTTTAAGCATATTGGGGTTTTGTTATCATGTAAAGCACAGTGGATCTCTTTAGTCACTGAAGAAAATAGGTGTATTCTGTGTACTCATAATACCAGTTCATGCATGAACTTCAGTGTTTATTCTATCTAGACTCTGATGGATCATTCACTCAAAGGGAATGATTGCATGAATCAAATCACAAGTTATTGGACTCAGTAGAACTTCAGGGCTACATCCCAGGACCAAGGCTGGGATAAGGAGTCAAGCTGAGTGAGCATATAAAGCCTTTCTATAACTAATTTTCAATAAATCAATGTTTTCTTAAATTTTTTTTTATTCTAAAAAAGCCAAGTAAGCAATACTGTGAAAATATGAAGCTGATCTGTTAATAAAGTAACCTATCCTTCAGTGGTATTTAAGACTTTGGTGTTTCATTTCGAATAGCTAGACAAAAAATATTCCATATCCTTGACTGATTGTCCTATGCAAATGAAATGAAATAAACTCAGTGGGTAAAGCAAGAGAGAACAGAACAGAAAAAATGCTTTGCTCTTTAGTGAGAGCAAAATAAAATACCATATTGATAATATGGAAATGACAAAAAAAAATATCCCATTGAGGTACTATCAACTGTGAAGCTCTTGTTCCAGAGGACTGACTCCAGGAAATTAGAAAAATAGTCAAAATGCTCTTGGATCCTATTTCATTACTTTGCTTCATACATATCAATCATAAACTTTAGCCCATTGTCAGGGCTGACTCACTTGAAAAACAGTGGTTTTCTCACGTCTGATTTCTCAACACCTGAAAAACTGCCATCCATAAGGTTATAAATACTGGAAAATATGGATGTGAATTCATTACTTTTTAATTATAAAGAGAGAACTTAAATGAAAAATAATAATAATAAAAAGGAACCTAATAGAAATTCTATTCTTTGCTGGTAACCTACTACAATATATATATTTATTGTTAGAAGCAACAAAAGAGGATGTGTTTGCCAGATGAAAATATTTCTCAAATTTCACTGTGCTTTCATAGGGACTCAAGAAATGTTTTTCATTTATTTTTTTACAAAACCCTCGTTTTGCATTTCTATTTGACTTTTTATGGTTTTCCTCCTCAGAAATCAAGAAGATGTATGCAAAATGAATCCCAAAGAATAGTCATTTTACTTTTTTATGAGTCTATGTTTTCTCGTAATGAATACCTAGGTGGTTATTTCACATTTAAAGTAGTTCTATAATGGTTTTCCTTTATTACTTTAAAATGTGCATGTCAGCAGTTTTCACATGTGATTGCCTTATATCTCATGAAGCATAGACTAATTTCTAGCTTGTTTCGCATCTGGATAACTGCACATTGAGAGAACAGAAAAAAGTAACTGTTACTTTCAGAGAACTCCTATTCAAGATTAGTTAGTGGTTTTGCTAATGTTATTTTTTGGAAAACTGGCCTCTGGATCTGTCAGAAAATTTTCATTTGAAACACTCTGTCTTTAAACAGATTTCTTTGAGGGCAGGGGTCACTCCAACTAACTTAGATAGGTAGATTAGGTAATTCAAGGTGTTGAATTAAATGTCACATCAAATGTTTAACCAATACTACATGTGTCTCTTACAGATCTCACTTTAGTTATACTTGTTATTTGAACAAATGTCCTAGTTACCTCAAGTGTCATCAATATCTGGCACTAGAAAACTACCTCAATGGATGTTGTTTGTTTGGGGGCTGCTATTTTAATCAATAAAAATTTATGGACTTCATGTTTTCATTTTTCCACACAAATTTCTCAGAATCAATGTAGTAAACCAGGAAAAAGTACAGATATATGCAATAGGATTACTACAGTATTATGGTGTGAGAATGATTCTATATTAAGGATAATTCTCGTGAAACTTATACTTGGAAAAAAAAGTCAACTGATGGGAGGGCTAGGAAATTATACAGCTGTGAATGGTATGGTAAGCATAGATAAAAATTGAATATTTATTTTTTTTCTTAAACTGAGTGTTATTATTTGGTACCAGACTGTAAATAAAAGGAAGCCTTTCTTTTCCCAGAAGAGAGACAATTTTTACAGGAATTTTTTTGAAACAAGTGTAAACTAACTTCAGCTGTAGCTACTATGAGTAATAACTCGAATTCAAATTCTAAGTAAGGAAATTTCTAGAAATTTCTAGAAATCTTCCTGCTGACTACTGGGAAGATAAAATGAACAAAAGATCTCCATTATTTGTTCTTATGCTCTAATCTTGCATTAGTAGACGCTCCTAGACAAGTGGTTTGCTACACCTATGATCTGACCAGGTTTTCTTGGTGAAGTAACCTGTCTACCAGGAAGCACGTTAAGAGTTGAATTACAATCCTTATAGGAAATGAGGTGATAATGGGGGTGGAGATGTGACTAGTTGGCTGGGTTGTGTGTATAAAGGAGTCTCTTTCACTTGCCACATGTAGCCTTCTTGATAGTGTTGTTGAACACGCGTGCCACAATTCACCATATGCTTTCTTTCAAACCTATCTGACAAATTTACCTGAGTGTAAACCTCTGAGAAGGTCTGCTCTTTTGCAATAGCATCATGTAATGTGCTACTGTTTCTCTCAGGACTTTATCTGCATTATGCCTTCCTGTGTATGTGTTCCACTTATTTCAGATCATTGTTTGAAGTGATAAAAACCTCAAAACAGAGTATGGACTTCTTTTCAGGACCATTGCTCTGCCTCTTACTTTCTGTACCACAGCTGATGCTATAAATGATCTGGCTCATTTCCATTGCCTGACAGACTGAAACTGGAGTGGCAATGCCACTAGCCACTATCTATATGCAGGACTGAAAGCAGTAATAATCCAAAGCAATATAAATGAAAATCAATAACAAACATTTTCAGGGCATGTTTTGCATCAATTTCTAACTCTTCCCATTGAAAATTAAATTTCAAAGAAGTTCTCACAGTAAAGTCTAAGAAAAATCGACGGGGGAGGGGGATAGCACAGGCAGGTACAGATTCTTTTCACTGCTATATTTATATTCCAGTGTTTTACTTTTCAAGTCAGCTATTTCTGTGAACCTAGTTAGAGCGAGCTGTCAGGAAGTGTTCTCCTACGAAACATAGAAATGAGGAACCCTTGCCAATGACTCCAAGTGATTAATGCACATGAGACTATTTCATAAGCAAATGCAAATTATGATCTATTTTGCTGTTTTGCCACAGATGATTTCTTCAAAGTTGTCTTTCATATCTTAGCCTTCTGTCTTTGGAGAAGAAAAGTCTGTTGTCTGAAGGAAACTGACTCCAAATGCTGTAAGTTAAGGTCTTCTCAGCTGTATATTTTCAAATATGATTACTCTTATTTTTCATATAGTCATTTGATAAACATACTTACTGCTTTAATCCATTGATTTATGGATTTAGGGATTATAAAGATCAATTACTTACAGTGGAAATGTTCTAAGATCCCATAGCAGGCTCTATTCTTTAAAATTTTCTATTCATTTTTGCTATATTTATAAAATAATTTTAAATATTTGGATCCAGATTAAGTAAGAGGTTAATGTTAAATGTTAATGTTAAATGCAGTAAATTTACAAAAAAATCCCATTAATTTCAGAGAATTTTCACCCAAAATTTTTATATGCTTTGGGCAGAATTCATTAGGGTTCTATGAGTCATACAAGATAGCCCAAATGAGTCATCTCATCTGTGCTTCCTACATGAACAACCCAGGGAGCACAACTTTTGATAGGACTGATCTGGCACAAAGATCTTCTCAGATAGAGATGAGGTTGCCAGTCTGAAAATATCTTCTTCTTTCCTCTAATGATGCAGAGTTTGTAGACTAAATGCCTACTTTTAGATATCTAAATTCAGAAGAAATGAATTCAGAAAAAATATACACCCCTTAATGTTAAACATTTCATACCTTTAAATTTAAGTTAAAATAGTCCTCCTTAAAATCAGGGTACTCATAGAATCAAATCTTTCCTAATCTCTATGCATATTTACCTAGTAAATTTTAGGCTGAAGGGGGAGGAGGGTTGGCTTTTTTTTCTTTACCTTCCAAGGTTATCAACCAACAAATTCATTCATTCATTCATTAAAGGCTCAATAATTATACTGTGTCTCAAACACTGGTTACTAACTGACTTAAAGGAAAACTACTATAAAAATACATGTATAGGACTGTAAGTCACCTTCAGACACAAAAGCCTCACTTGTGTCACTGAAAGCTTCCAGATAGGTGAGCCAAAAAGGCAAGAAGCCAAGACTGAAGAAGTCAGAAAAAGGCAGAACAGAGGGCATGGATGAGGAAACTTACAGCAAAGAATGCCTCAGTGTTAATTTACAGAACACCTGTTAGTTCAAAAGAATCAGCCAGAGGACTTCACATGCTGGCCCTATGAATATGCATGTAGACTGATTCATAGCAAGGGGAAAACTACCTTGAATTTACCAGATCTAGAAAACATCTGCCGAAACATAAATTCCTACGATACTAAAGCTCTGAGGTTGTTTATGCACTAAAATGTGCCTGCTAGCTTTTCCTTATAACACAGGGAAGAAATGAGAAATCTAATAATCGTTTCTTTGGAGCTTAAAAAAGGATACTATGTCAGTTGATAGTATGTAATTGAAAAAGTATTTTAAAGTGTTTCCTTTTGTGTTGTAATGGTGGGATGTGCTCCGGGATATATTTTCCTTCCGGGAAAGTGATGCACAGCAGGTGACCAATAGATCAGAAGCTGAGTCTAAGGAACAACAAAAAGAGGGGTGAGAACTGACCGAGGGAAAGGAAAAGAAAACAAGCAGAGGTCCTCCCCTGGCTCAATGAGTTTCCCCATGCTGCAGTAATTCCTGACCTTGTTTTTCACTGTGCAGTTGCCTCCAGTGAAGATGAATAAAACAGAGGTGCCTGAGCTGGTGGGGTGCTCTCATTTAAGTGAGGTGAAGAGGGCCAGACACAGGTCCCACAGCAAAGACATGGTACAGCTCCTGTCAGTCTCTCTGTATCACCAGCCTGTGGCCAGATGCTTGTGTAATAACTGCTTTAAGGCACACAGACAATGACATTCCTCTAACGCTGCTCTAAAGTCAGAAGAAAAAACGTCAGTAACAAACAAGAGATGGTTGCTTTCTTGGTTATGGTAATATGAAACGTGAAATGTAAGAGCTTTTATTTGTTTTGAGGTTGCTGATGTTGACTGAAATCACTGCTACCACAGTGGATGGACTGCAAGCACCTTAAGAATAGATAGAGATTATTTTTCCTATATTTAAAGCTTAGAAATCTTACAAAGCAGTATAGACTCTACATTAAAAAGCATAACCAAAATTAACCTCTAAAAATAAGAAAGAAAAAAGAATATTTTGTATAATTTTTATATGGGATTCTTCAATAATATTGGAAATTGGTCCCTTTTCCTAGACACCGCATAGGTGCTATAGAAAATGCTAGGGTAGATGGGTTTCTTCTCATTACCTTCTTTTTTTCTGCAAAATTAGTAGTGGTTATAGTGGTTTTGTTCAGATTTCGATTGTTTTCAGAAGAGCCATTGTTCCGTTGATATTAAAAAGAAAAAATAAGTAGTCTAATCTCATCCTGTGTAAGGAAATTACTTTTATTTTACTAAATCATGTGCATGTACAGTGTGTTTAATTCAGAAAAAAAGATGTCTTAATAATATAATACATATTCCATTGTATTAGATGCAACCAGCTGCCAGAGAAGTAGCAACAAATGAGAGACTAACAGAATAGAGAGGATAATACCCTTTAATGCCTTTCTTATGGATTTTACAAATCCTCTATATATCTTCATGTGAGAAGAAGTCTACATGATGCGAGAAGAAGTCTACAGGATGCTGCAGGCTTTGGCAGAAATTGCTATACAGGCTATGTGTTGGCCTCTACCTGACTTCTGAACTGCAAGAAGGCTGCACTTCATTTCCTTATTGAAAAGAAACTATTGTGTTTATAATTTTTGGTGAATTGGAAGGATTTGTTCACCCTTAATATACAGCAAGTTTCAGTTTCACCTCTAGAAATTAGTGTAAATGAGATGTTCCACTAAATTCTGATAAAGACAGAAACATTTTGCTTTTGATGGTCCGTGAATTGTATTTCAGCAGAATCATTGAGAGATAAGTGTTTTGTCATAGTCCTTATCCACCTTTTTGGTACATCCACGATCTGTTTGTCTTTAGAGAGGAAGACTCCATTGTCGCAGAATCACGGAATGTTTAAGGTTGGATGAGAGCCCTGAAGTTCCCATTTTCCAACCCCCCCATTCAAGCAGGGTCACCTAGGCCTGTTTGCCCATGACCATGTTGTCCTAGTTAGAACATCTGGGACCAGTTCATCACTGTATGGGTGTAACCCAAAACTGTGAATTCTATAGCCTTCCATGCCATTTCCCAGAAACTGTTATCAATAGACCATTTATACCATCTGTCCAGAGCAGCCTGACTCCTCAAAAATCTTTCTTGTAGCTGTGTGATGAGTCCTTGATAAATACTTGAATTATGCTGCTTTTACTTTTATTCATGTGTTTACGTTTCAGAGAAAGGGAAGTTATGGCATTGCAAACAACTTAAAGCACAAATCTAAATTCTTTTAAGGTTCCTTGATTGAGAATGGGCATCATTCAAGAAATTTTCCTATTCTCTTTGTGTTTCTTTCCAGTATGTGACCCCACGAGTGACACTAAATAGAAAAAGAAGGACTTTTATAAAGACTACAGTTATTATTTGCTTCTGGATGCATGTAGAGAAACACAAAGAAGATAAAGCACATGCACAAACCCTGTCACTCTTCTGCAGATCTGCAGGAATTGCAATGATGTCTCAACAGTTCAGTCACTGTCATCTTGTTTGTAGAAGTTAAAAGCCAAGCATGCACATGCAGTATAGGACTATAGGTTGTACATGAATGAAATATCAATTGGTAGTCTGGATTCATTAGAAAAATTGGTAACTACATGTTTTTACATATCTCCAGTTCATTTCCAACGATAAAAGCATGCTCTCTGCTTATTACAATAATGCAATAAAATTCTAAGTAATTTGTTCTGGCAACTGACATACAGATTTTAATAAGGTAATTTGTTAAGGAATACTTTTAAAATACTGGAGGTCTAAAGGTGCAACAGAACAATGAGAAACAAAGACTTTGGCTTTTCCTGAAGTAAGATTGTTATGCATTGTTACAAAGCAATTGTCATTGAATGATGTGTTCTGTGTTCATTATACTGCTCACTATAATTATGATCACAATTAAACCTCAAAAATTGTTACTGTCAGTTTAGGATGCATGAGGCTGAAAAGGCAGTTTGCACTGCAATGAATTTTATTATTATTAAAGGCTGGCTAATCATAGCCAGCTGCAGTTGATCAATCTGGAAATCTCACACATTTAGGAATGTGTCACCAAGTGTATTCACCTAATTTTGGGGTTGTTTTTCCAGTTACATTTCAGCCATCTCTTTGAGAAGAGCAATCTTAAACGACCTTCTTCTTTCATTGTCCTTGTCCAAACCAGCATGAGCAGATTACACCTTTTCTTAAGCATTTTTTAATGCAATTGGAAATACTTCGTAAACAGATTTGGACTTTTAATGATTTGTTATCATTAAAAGGACACTTCTATAGATTTGGAAGTAAGGTACAAAATATTAAATTTATGTCCTCAAATTAGACTTTGGACTCAGAAAATTTTCATTTGAAATTCTCTCTTGTAGTGTTATGAGATAAAGTTCAGAATAAATAGAATTAAAGTATTTTCCTCCAGATTTTCAAATTCATAGGCTTTGATTTTGAAATACAAATCTTTAGTGCTTTAGATGATACTACAGTGTAATGTTTGGTTATAAATCAAAATATATAGATTATATTCTAACCACAAATCCTTAGGAAATAATAGATTAAATTTTGCTGTTTCATTGGTTGGTCCAATTGGAATTTTAAATTTAGTGCTTGAATTACTGGAGATTTGTACTTACGTGAAGCAGAACATCATTAAATATTTAATACAATCATCATATTTTTCAGTGTTATTTGACTTATTTTTAACTTCAGTAAGTGCACAAATTTTTATATCAAAATTATTTCTGATCTCAGAGAGCAGGAGCATTTCAATTGTTGTGTTTGACCTCCCGTATAGAATCCCAATTTGTTAGCGAGTGAAGGACTCAAGCCCTTGACACGTATCAAGAACTGCTTTCGCTATTGAACTTAACTCTGCGAGTTTTGTAACATTTGATATTTATTATAACAAAAAGGCTGTGTCATGTTTTGCTATCTTCAGTTACTTGTTCCTTAACTTGTAACTGAACTATAGGCCTTTGTGTGAGAGTGAGAAAAGTATGGGCTATGAGAAATCATGACAAACATTCTCTCAAAAAGTAATTATTTTAGAAAATATGACATAAAATTTAGTTGTTGTAAAGTATGAAAAGCCAGTACATACTTCAAATTTAATGCCATTCCTTCTTGAAATCTTTATTAAAAAGACCATTCCCATAAATGTTACGTAACTGCTATTGCAAGATGCATTTCTAACTGTAAGACAAATTAATTTTCAGTTTTTCACATTCACCTTATAAACAAAATCAAGGACTTTAGAAAATAGTATCCATTTGTCAGCTGCAGAAGTTAATTTGAATTTCCTATGTTATACTCAATACAGCTATGCTCTATGCATATATGAGAATATGTAAGAAAATGAGGGTCTGAAGTGCATGAGAATAGGAGGTAGAGAAAGGACTTGGAGACAGAGTCCAAGGAAAAGAGGCAGGACAGACACAGTATGTCCACGAGTATTTAGGGTGAAAGAAACTGACCCTGACAAGTCTGCATGAGAATATGAATAGTTCATCGAGGTAGTCTGTTGTCATGAAATTTAGACTTAAGATAAGATTTAGGTGTTTACCTCTGTACCTGAGCAATACCTTCAAGAAAGTATTAAAAAAAACTCTTTGTGGAATTCTAATTGCATTATAAAAATGGGATTTTTTAGACAGTTTTGCCTGGTAAATCACAGTACCAAAGTATTCCAGCATTCAGCAATATTCAGAATCTTGAATTTTTACATCACTCTTTATCTGTATTTAACAGCTAGACTCAACAATTTCAGCTGAAGTGATAAATAAATCAGGAGTTCATTGCCAAAGTCTCCAATGGTAGACTTGTTCCTGAAGACACATATGAGATCTCCCACTGATTTCATTTTAAAGGTGGTCTGTCTATTTGAATTTGACCCTTTTTTTTTTTATTTTTTCAATTCACTTCAAATTGACAATTGTATCTGTTTATATCTATGGCAACAGCCACACGCTTGCTCTCCTGATTTTCTTTTTCTCTGTATACATCAAATATTATGCCAGTTTTTGTAACATAGAAGACACAAAGACTCTGTTTTCAGTGTGCTTCATTTGGTGGTTAGCTTTTCCACTTCTGTTAAAATAAACTTGCCTAATAGTTTTGAAATTCAGAGCATTATTAGTTGTTGTTCAGCATTTTAAATGCAAGCCTAAGCTTCTGTCATAGATTAAAAAAACCCCTGAGTTCCCAAGTCTGAACTGTTGTGCAGTTAGTATCACAGTGATGAAGGACTCCATGTCACACTGCCTTAAAAAGAAGAGTTAGGTTTCTGTGTGTCAGTAAGATAGTTAACTTCAAAATATGTAATTTTTAACTCCTATATATTTATAAGTTTTCACAAGAATGTGCTGTATCATCAGATGCAAAACACAATAGCAAAAGTATCCTCACCCCAAAGCATCAAGGCCAGAAATCTGAAAATTTATTTGAAATTTGAATCTAAGACATAATACAAGGTTTTAAATTAGGAGTATTTCCTACTCTGCATAATGAGCATAGCATGGTCATTACCCTTTATTCCACTGCATGCAACAAGCCCAGTAACATCTTTGACTGAAATAGAAGTTGTACTGTTGATGGCTAAGTACATACTCCTTATTCAAGTGCAATATTGTAGTCAAAGATCATAAATTATACCTGGCAATAAATATTTTTGTATGTAATTCATGTATGTCATTGTAGTTCAAATACTATCTTCCTGAAGGACATTTAAAGTAAAGAGGTTGAAAAGCATGCATGAGGATAATCAGTAATAAGAATTAAAAGATAATACCATGGTCTTCAGTGAATTTCCGATCTAATAATTATTTTCATACTCAGATATTAGAGAATATTTTAAATGCCACTTAGATACACTTGACTTCTTTTAAGCTTTGTGTAGTGATTATAGTTCTCAAACCTACCTCTAAAGTTAATAGGTTTCAATTTCATATCAATATGTTTACTCTGTTCACTCATAAATGAATTAGAAATTAGAAATTACTACAACTTCATCATTGCAGATGATACTTGGATTTCTAGGTATACCTCAGCTGGGTCCTTAACAGCAAATATCAGAATCCAACTACAAAAATTCTTATGATCCTGCTTTTATTTTCACCCTTTTAATTTCACATGCTATGAAAACAAGTAAAAAGAATGGCCCTGGGAATTGTTAAGGTTTTATTGTAATTCAAGTATCTGCAGTTATAATGGAAATTACTGGAAAAACCTTTGAAAGCCTTTGAAATATGTTTATCATGTCTTCTAATCCATTCCAACACATTTCACATCCAAAATATCTCATTTATCAATTTACAGAAAATAAAAGATAACTAAATAATCTTTTTTGCTACTCATAAGATAGCTGCAAGAAAAACTGAAAACAATTTTTCCTTACTGATGTCTTTCTTTGAACATAACCAAATCTATATGTTTACAGAAGACTTTTTCAGTTATTAGCGGGGAATTTGTAGGAATATAGAGCACTCATTTTCATTATGCAATTCTGTTTATAAGCATCTACAAAAAATACTATAAAATCTCTATATAAATGTTTTTAAAGATATACATTTTAAAGATATACATTTACTTTATTTGTCTTCAAAAGAAGGATCCAAATTATGCATCCCTTTTTCTAATCCAACAGAACCAGAGACAGAGGAATAAAAGCTTTTGACATGTTCTTGTTGTAGGCAATACATGGCTTGTGTCCTGTCTACTGTATAGTAGACAAATTGTTTGAGCACTTTGAACAAGCTCTGACTAAGATTTGAGGGGGGCAGCATTTTAGGAGCTGCTCTGATCCTGCAAATATACGTGGTTAGTGCATACCTCAGAGTCCACCAATCCTGGTCAGACAGCAGTGATCATTACTGGAGATGGGTAAAGAGGACCCCTGTGGGGGTTTAACCCCAAAAATCCAATCTCCAAGCTCCCCCACAATTTACCTCAACACCGAAGAGAAATTTTCAGACAGGCACACCTCAGCATGGGAATTATATCAAAATTTGTTACTACCACACTAAATAATATAGAAACTAAAGAGCAAATAAATATATTATTTGTATTAATATAATCCCTACCATCCCTGGACCCTCCCACATCAGTTCAGGAGAAGTTTTCAGGCCGATAGTTAAAAGTCTCTCTCTCATTGGGGTATCAGGGAAGAGGTCTTCTTGCACCCCCACCAGCCCTCAGCTCCTGTTGAGGTCTCCTTCCTGAGCTGCAAGAGAAACACTTGCTTCATCAAATCTTCATCACGAAAGTCCAGGGAGTCAGTTTGTGAGTTCTTTCCCCTTGGTTCCTGACGGTTCCTTCCCAGAGAGTAAGATGTTCACTCTCCCTCTCCAGGTTGCAGGTTTCTGGGTCTTGCTCAGTCTTTCTACCCCAAATAGTTTTCACTAAAAGTCCTTACCCAGAAAAGGCCTGCTAGTTTGGCTTCTCTCTGTTTTAGCTGCTGCACCTTCAGCTTCCACTTGTCACGGGAGGCATTCCTCCCCCTGCATTCCTCCTTTGGTTTTCAACTGCTCCTGCCCAAACCTAGAGCCTCCTCCGAGCCCCTTGGTCCATCTTCCATTTCTTCAGTCTCACTCAAGGTCACTACCTTCTCCCCCACCATTATGGGGGGGAAGAGGGAGCAGCGAGGCTGCTTCGGTCTCTCTCCTCTGCCTGGAGTTCTTCCAGCTCTGCACATTGCAGCTGCTTCTCGGGTCTTCGGATCACCCCTGGCTCATCTCCTGGCTCAGCTCCAATGCTGAGCCTTAAGTCCACGCCACCGCCTCACCTGGGCAGTGAGGGGAAAGAGCCCCCTAGCCTTGGCCACAGGCATCCAGTCCAGTTAATATACTGCCCCAAGCTCCCCGCAGCCTGGCCGGGGGGAAGAGGGCCTGGCTCCCCCCACAAGGGAGCCAGCAGGCCTCTCTCCTCTCACCTCATGGTCTCACTCTCAAACACACTGCCAGCATCTTCCGGCTGTTGTAATATCTAATTTCACAGGGGCAAAAGAATCCCATCTCTGACTGGACCCTCAGCAGAAACTCTCCTAGGACCAACTACTTCCAGCCCCCTCTAGTCCCCTGTTTGCAAACTCAAACCGTTTTTAACTCTCAGACTCTTTCCCGTGCAATTAATTTTTTTTCACAGATGGGTTGTTTAAACAATTTGAAAAAAAAATAACCAATTTCCTCAGTTACAGTAGTGAGTGGTTTTAATATTACAGAAATACTTACAGCAACAAAAATAGTGAGGGCATCTCACAGAATTATTCATATATAACTGGCAAGGTTTAGAGATAAAATATAAAGGATGTATCCAAAGCACACCCTTTACTAGTGGATCTCCAGTCCACACTTTCTCTGACACAGATAATAATACTTGAAATTGTGGGATCTATACATGTTGATGGAAGTTGTTCTTTCTCAGAGGAAAAGCACTGTTGCCTTTAAAAGCAATTTGCTTTAGCACAGAGTTGACTGAACAACGAAACCATCTGTCTGCATTTACCACCATCAAACCAAGGTAGGGCCCCACTCTTAACTTCTGGTGAGCATCAGTGGAGCTCCACAAGCAGAACGACAGCAGGTTGCAGCTTCAGCTGATGTCTGAATTCACCTTCCACTCTGTTTCTGGGCATAACCTGAAGGTAAATGTTACTCCTTCCCCTTGCAATCTTTCTCATCATGGGCATCCAAGCACACCTTCCTGCTGCTTCACCAGGATGGGACAAAGTGCTATCTGCTCCTTTTACAGAAGTCCTGTAAGACACATAGTGGCAGAAGTTTATAAGTGACATGATGGCAGCTATTTACTATCATAAGTATTGGCCATTTTCAATAAGGTCATTTTCAATAAAGGATAAATCCCCAGCCAAATAATTTGAGGGAAGTAACTAAAGATTAAAATTTTTAATTGAGTTGTTTCAGAATATTTTAGTAGCCATCCAAAAATGTCATAGTAAATCAAGACTAAATTGGAAGAAATACAAACAAAAGGAAGAGGATATTTACAGCAATAAACTAAAACTAGGAACTCATAAAATTGACAAAATGTCTGGAAAAACATAAGGACATTTATAGAAAATTGAAAGATAAAGTATTTCTCAAAGAGCATGAAAAAAATAAACTGAAGTGAGTTTTATTGATCACACTTTTACTTGATTAGGGGGTTCATCTTTTGACTGATAAATCAACTCTAGCTGATCAATGAAAGTTGGCAAGCTCTACCCTTTCATTTCAATTACATGACAAGGGAAAGCATTCAGAAATAGATATTATGACAGAAGATGTCAGATGAGTACTTCATTCGTACAGTATGATGAACTATTTTCTATCGTATCAGTAACTTTGGAAGGTTTTAACAGTTACAGGAGTTAGACATATTCAAATGAGGATTTTCAGATAATTTGAAAACTTGCATTTACATAGGTCAGGAAAAATCCCTTATTAACATTAGTTAATGTTGATTTTCAATAACTTATGGAACAGTCAATACTGAAAAAAGGCAATTGGGATGATTAAACTATTCATGTCTGTCAGCTTATCATAAACCCTGAAGAAAAGTGTAGATAAACTTATAATAATATGTTATTAATAAGGATTTAAAGGAAAGTAATGTACTTCATGCCAATAGGCGTAAGTTTATGGAAAACAGATCTTGTCAAACCAGCTTTATACCTTCCTATTGCTGAAAATAAAATCAATTATCTATGGAAAAAAAGAACAAGTAGCAAACTGTGGATACAGGACCAAGTCAGAGGCCTTGTATTGGTTGTGGGAAGCTGTTACCCCAATGTTTACAGGATGCCTATCTGAACAAGAAATCCCCCTGGAGTAGTCAGACCAAAGGAGCAACTCTTAAAATGCTATATCTGTTTTGCCTCTATTTCCCTCAACCTTCACAGGTAAGGAAGGAGATTGGGATTATCCTCAGTAGGTTTCTTGGAATGGTCAAATTTTCAGGGGAATAGGAAACACTGAGAAGAGTTTCTAATAGTATGAATGTGTGCACAATTTGTGGATGTAAAGGCAGTCAGAGTATCTGTATTCGGCTCTGTTACCATCTCACATAGGAATTCTCTGTATATCCAAGAAGTTACTGATTAAGAAGGCCACTGGCAAACTGAAAAAATTACTGGACAAGCCATAAGAACAGCTGGAAGACTGGAAAGATGCTTGAGAATCTGAGAAGTCTTTCACTGATTGTGAAAGCTTAGCAAAGATTAAGGTGTGATTTGATAACCTCTTGTAAGTGCCTATGAGGAAACAGGAGTTTAATAGTGGAGAATAGTTGTCCCATGGTTACAAATTAGTGTAATTTCTTCAGACTAAAGAAATAAAAAGACATGAACACATTTCAAGCTTACTGAAGTACATAAAAAAGAAAGTGATTAGACTTTATTTATTTGTAGAAAACTGTAAAAGACAAAAAATATGAGGGTTTGATCTGAATCTTCTTCATTACAAAAGGAATCCCTATTCAGCCCTAGGCAAACCAAAAAGAAAGAAACCAAGTCAGACAAACAGATAGAAGAGATTAGATTTTACATTTTCACTGCATTTCTAATCTCCTTTTAGGTGTAGAATTTTGATTTATCGTGGACTCAGTAATATGCGTGCAATGACTTCACAATAAGTAATTTCAAAACTTGGGCTGCTCATCCCAAACAACATTCACTTGATCAAAGATTTTTTTGCTCCAAGGATGACTATAATGTTCCAGCTAAGACCTTATCACAATAATATAGAGATCAGAGAAAAATCTACTTCAAATGTCATAGGCACAAATTTTCTGCATGGAAATTGCTCATTTTTTTTTTTCTGACTCTCTGCCTTTTTTTTCCCCCGCCAACAACAAAAGGTTATTCAACCTTAATCTTTTTGCGATTCAGGTTATTTTGCAGGCATTTTTTCAGACAGTGGCCTAGCTTATTTATTCCTGTCTATATGTAATATCTTGCGCTAGAAAAAATAGCATGGTGTTTCCTGCCCTATCTAAAATCTGACAGGATTTCTTTGAATTTCATGATAATAATTACCATCTTCTTGCCTTGGTGATCTTTCATAGTTAATGAGCACACCTTCTGTTTGCTCCTCTGGGTCATTCATACAAATATTTAATAGTTTTAGACCCTGACCCTTTGGAGAGTGGGAGCTGCTCAGCTTTCCATTTACCTGTGTCATTTTCATCTAAACCATGTTTTTCCTTATTCTTTCCAGGAAAGGTGCACAAACTTGCGGTGAACCTTACTGGAATTGCAGTATAACTTCTGATGTTCCTTCTCCATCTGTAGGAGGAAATGAAGCTTGTTAGACATGATTCATTCCTGAGACACAAATGTTGGTGGTTATTCATTCCTCTGCTTTACTCAGTGTGTTCACAGTTTTCTTGTTTATTGGCTCCATATTTTTTTCAGCAGTTGGAGTTTGGAAGTTAGGCACCTTCTCTATGAAGCAATGCACCATTTTGCTTTTTGTTTTTTGTTCATATCCATCTATCATAACTTATCAGAGGCAACCTAAAGCTCAGCTTTTATTTATGAATTCTTTCAGTGCTCTGGAAAGAAAAAAAAGCCATCAGATGAAGGCAGTTTGAAAACACCTGATTAAGTCAAGTATCAATTTGTTCCTTGCTGAAGTCTTGATCCTTCATGCCTGATATTAGCTATGACAGCAAATTAGCTTTTTAGCAAGAGTGGAAAAAGTCATTAAGTGTTTAGAAATTTTCAGCATCATGTCAATCACTTTCAATCTCTGCAGAAATAAACTAACGATCTCTCGTTTTCATCCTACCTCTGGATTACTTACTTGTAACTGGTTTCCTGTTGCAATTAATTTCCTCCACAAGTTTCCTTTTCTGACCTTTCAATTTTTCTAACTCAAACTTTAATTGCAGTGCTGTGTTTTTGCACCCATCCTCAGTAGTTTGACCTGGTGTCTCTTTTCTATGCTGTTAAAATGACAAAGAGATTACAGTCCCTCAGTTTTGTGCCCTTGATATTCTTGTAAATTATTAATTTCTTTTACACCTTCTCTTACAAGCCATTTGAAACGATCTTTCCTTCCAATTCTCTGTTTCATTGAAGTCTGACTTTCTGAAAGCTATTGTTTTCATTCTGCCCTGATTTGAGCACTCTCTTTGGGTCATGAAGTTACAATGTTATGTTCACTCACACCCAAGTTATCTTTTAATCTGATGGCCTCAGAGTTCTTCTCTCTTGATTGAGATAATATGTGGAATTTCTCCCTTATGAATGCCCTACAGTTTTGCTACTACTTGGAAGAACTTGCAGGGCAGTAAATGCCTACCTGTGTCCCTATTTCATAAGTTGTTCCTGTTATTAGACTTTTTTACTGACAATTACTCATTTAAGGATTTTAAAGGATCAGAATGACATCATCTACTCTGGCTTACAGTTGCAGCAAGTATTTCTGCTTGCGATTGTTCACTGGCTAATTCCGTGTTTTGTGAGACTGACACTTAAACCTTTTCTATTTCAATTTCTCTTTATTTCTATTTTAGTGCCAGATGTGAATCTCAGATGTGGCTGAGGATTCAATATTTTGAGATAATCTCCCCTGTAACTCTCATATCCTTTCAAAATGAACTTATTTTTACCCAATTCCTTTGTTTTGCCTGTGTTGCCATCTTGCCTCTGACTACTTGTTCAGCACAGTGAACCTGTGTGTGTGTGTATGCATGTGTCCATGCCTGCACTTACCTGAATATTGAACTTAGAGGCTGATTTTGCATCCTAAGGAGACTAAATAATAACAGACAAAGGAGTGTTTGATTTCTAGAAGTACAAGTGTCAGCTAAGCTGCCTATAATACGTGGATTTAAAAACCTCTGGGCACAACAGGAATACTCATGAGAACAGTTTAGCGACTGCAGCAACCTAAAAAATGCTTAAAATATTTCTTGCTATGGAAGTAATGAAAAAGTTATCTTAGCAATGCATAGATAGAGACAGTTTCACAAATCTTTATAGATTAATAATCTTAAAACCTGTTATACATTCAATTTTAAAAAGTATTTAATTTTTCTTTTTCCTTACCATATATCTCTTTGGTCATGCCTTTCCATTTCCTTAGAGGTTTTGGAATTGGAACTAGACGGTTTAATTTACTTTGGCTCATGCTTCCTATAAGTCTGCATTTAAGCATCTTTTCCATGAAAGACAAATAAAAAGGAAACATATCAAGGATGCAGAGGACTGAGAAAATTGTAATGTTTTTCTATTCTGGAATTAGAGTACCTAGGAATTATAATTTCACTCTACATTAAGAACAAACTATAGTTTTTAACCCTTTGCGTCCTTAATATCATGATTCAGTGCGGACTTTAAACACCTGTTCTACTTCAAAATATGCTCCCAATTGCTTTATTGGATCAGGTCTTAATTCGTTCAAAAACATAAATGGACCTTATGAAGGTCAACGAACTTGTGCTCTGTGTCTTATTTTCAAGTTATTTAATTGAAATCACAGAGATCCAATTAATTCCAATGGAGCTGGTTTACAGATATTATATTTACATATTAAGTACTAAATTGAGGCAAAATTGAGGATTACTGACAGTCTAAAGGCTTTTGATTCCATAGCTTTCTGCAATGGAAAACTATGTGTGTGGAAGAGTTTCCTGCTAGAAAATTCTATACAGATTCAATTCTTCTCACCTAGCATTTGGTTCATAAACGCGTGCGTCTTTCTTAAGCTACAAGCACATAGTCATGGAATGATTTTCAAACACAGATATAAAAATAAGTTAATGTAAATAAACCATGATGTTTATAGATGGGAAATGCTACATACTGAATTCCTCAGGATTAATTTTTGGAAAACTTTAGCTGTATCTTGTTAAGATGAAGTTTGGTTCTGATTTACAGGATCACTATGGAGTTCCTTATTAAACTGTCACTCAGAGAGTATAAGAGTGGAAAACCCATTACCGTTTTAATTAGGTCTGTGGTAGTTTTCAGGCTGGTGACAGCTGCCCACATGTGGCTCAGCATATATATTATCTGAGTGGCAACACTACCTCTGTCGTGGTAGAAGACTTTCCAGTCATTACAAAAAGGAAAAGGATGTTGCTTTGCCCCTTAGGGGGCAGTATTACAATCCAGGAAAAAGCTTCAAAGGATAGATTTATTTTCTTGCAAAATATGTGTAATGAAAAAACATGCTGCAGATTCATTGCATTTTGCTCTTTTTTGATTTATTTCTTACTCTGATATAGCTGCCTTGCACAAACACCCAGTTTCATCCCTCTAGGTACAATGTAACCAACAAAAAATTAGATGAATGAATACCAGAGAACTATATCGTTCAAATATGTTGTGTTTATTGCATGACTACAGGATTCCAGGAAATAATTCCATGATAAATTAGGTGTTTCTACTTCTGGACTAAACTGGGTAGGGTCAGGTGATTGGTAGCCCCCATATCTCATTATCTTTCAGCTGTTAATTACTTTCAGTTCCAGAAAATGGGGTGAGACAGAATTTTCTAATGTGCCTTTGTGGCATGGAGACTAACCAAATTTTCAACAGTGACCATGAAAGTAATGTGCCTGGGCTGTAATTCAGCCTTAGGCTGCAATATACCTGATCTATAACTGTGAAGGAAACTAAGGTACAATATTTGGAATGTTTACCTGCTCTAGAACAAGTTCATGAAGGCCTACACTTACCTCTGGTAAATGTGTAATAGAAAATCCCACCTCCATTGATAGGAACATGTTTGGAAAGGTTGATGAACTCCTTCAAATTGCCTTGAATTTGCTCAAAACTGTTATCATTTAGTAGCTAATACTCCTTATAGACCCTAAAACTCCATATGATCACGAGTAAAGCATTCAGTCGTCACACAGCCAGCGTGCTAAGTCACATTTGAAAAGCAGAATATTCTTTGCTAAGCCAGGACAGTATTTCTTAAATAGTGTCTCAAAACTAGATAATGACTCAAGTCAGGCCCACCAAAAGCAATAGTATCACCTCCTGAACCCAAGGGATTTTTCTTTTCTTCTACTTTCAGAAGGAAAGCACTCTCTCTTTTTGCTCCAACATTGCACTGGGAGGTGCTGCTCAGCAGTGTGGCAAACAGATATGGTACACAAACTGAATCATTCATTGAGTATTCATGGGCTGACACTAATACATATACTCGGGGAGCATGCTAAGTATCTATTGCCACACAGGTTGCTGTTTCTGCTCTTTTAAAAAGTAGACTAGTCCAAACAAGAATCTGCTGTGAATCAGCGAACAGTCTCTCTCTGCCCTTTGTGCCAGGATCACATGCTGTGGACTGCTGAGAAGAATGACTTAATTAATTTTCCCCCATCTCTGACTTTGATGACTCCTTGATCTTATCTTCACCAGCTTTCCACTCCAATCTCACTTTTTTCTGCATATCTTATCTCATCATATTTTCTGTCACATTTTTTAAATTCATCATTTAATACTGAAAAATATATACATTTTTTGACTTTTAAGAGATCTTGGACTGCTCAGCAGAAATAAACAAAGCCTACCAGTCAGAAGACAGGCCAAAATTAGTGTGCAATTAAAACTTTTCCCATGCATATAAATTACTCCCTCTCCCAAAGTCATAAAGAACAGATGGATGAGACTTTAGTATCATAAAATTCTGTTGACTAAAACAAGAAATAGTAATTGGGACAGGAAAAATCTTTCTGCTCTTCTCTTTTTGGTCTGAGCTCATGAACTTGCTTTCAGTAAAAGGACAGAATCCAGAGCTATTTGTCTGGAAAAATAAAATTGTGATCAGCTAGAAAATGAGGTAATTCAGCCAGAACATTTGCAAGATGGAAAAAAATGTTAGCTGTGTTTGCCTGAGAGCTTTGAGATCACTGAAGAGGATGTATGGCTGAGCTACTAAATTCCAAGCAATGGTAGCTAGAGTATGAGAGAGAAAACAGAAAGTTACATCAAGATTGCCTGTTCAGTGTTCACGGTCCATTCTTCACATGATGGAAGAATATAACAGTAGGTTATTTTTTTTCCTCTCTGAATTAAAGACTCTCTGCTCATGAATCTCACATGTCATCTTGCTTCCATCATGACCTCCTCTGGAGGTCTCTGCTGGTCAAAGGTTTAAAAAAGTGATAGTAATCCAATGTTAGAACAAGGAACTTGGAAACATGTTGGCCTTTTGCCAACAAAAGGCAGTTTACATTACTAGCTTTCTTTGAATTACCTTTTTGGTGATATGGGTAAGACCTTTCAGACAGATAGTGGATGAAGAATCACATTTTGTATCTGTCTCCACTAAAGAAGGGATGCCAAGAAACAGTGGATTTTCAAAGGAAGGCACAAGAAATCAGGAACCACTATGAACATTTCAGGTTTTTTACTGATTTTATCAAATTTATTTTAATGTCTGATATAAAAGAGAGTTGAAACACTGGATCATGATCAGTTTCTTTGACTGTGTTCTCAGAAGAAATATCTGTCCCCTCAAAATGAGTTTGGATTTTTTTGATCACCTTCACATCTCAAAACTTGCTTGTTATCAGAAGTAGCAAGATGTGATTTCACGTGGGGGTGAAAACTAGTAGGGGTATAGTACATGAGCCTAATTTGACAATTATGGTTCTATGCTAGGGCTACTCAGCTAATTTTTTATATCCAGTGGAGAAATAAAGTGGCATATTGTTTCTGATTTTGATATAGAGAAGAATTTATGCTTCACAAGTCAGTCAAATTCTCTTATTGTTTACACCTGACCAAAAACCCCTGAAAATTTCATTGTCAAATAAAGATTGCTACATCCACAGGTATACACTGAACTTCAGTATGAAGACTGTTGAATGAGTGTGTGAAGGCAATGTGATTTAAATTATGAAAGGTTTCTAAAAGTATCATAATCTCTTCACAGTGGAATTCAGCCCAGCACCTCTAACGAAACTGGCAACGTGCATCAGCTGAATTTATCATGAATCACAATGTATGAAACAGCACTAAAGTTACTAGTTTCTCTCAGGCTTATAATTATCCTTATTCCAATAATGGCTCTGTATAACATTCAGACTACTTCATTTCTGACAACAAGAATTGGATAAAGGAGGCGGAGAAGTAAATACCATTATTGCATATCCTAAAAAGAAAACAAAAAAGCCTTTTTTTTAATAACTTGGATTTGCCTTCCTACGTTAACTGATCTCTTGCAACCAGAAATTTAGATGCTACAGTATAACACAGCAACACAAAACACCAGTCTCTCATGCCAATATGTTTATTTCCATTTGAGAGGCTAGAGGAGTATCAGATTTGCAGTAGCAATGCTATAAGGAAACACTGCCATAATTATTATCAGCTGCAACTTACCAGGTTTCCTCTTATTAATGTTATCACTTGGCACACATTTATAATGCAGGTTTAGCCAGTTATTTAGCTGTCTGTGAAGTGGCTTAACTCCGTAAGGCTTGGTATTAAAAAAAAAATCTTATTCATTTTGAGGAATGTAAGTACATGGCATCATCTGCAATTTAGTTAAATAAAAAGGAAGTCAGTTGGGAAATTTCTACAGTTGGACTAATTGCATATAATAGCCTAGGAAAATATGGATATTATAGATGAAACTATATCCTTCAAGAAAGCCTCCTTACGCTAGACATTTTTTGGATCTCCTTCTCCTTCTTTCCTTGCGATAAACTACAAAAAATGTGAACCTCTCACTAAATTATCTTCCTTTAATTATTCAAATTTCAAATAGAATGTTTTTCATCTTTTGTCTTCATTTTCTGGCAGAAAGTAGAACAAATAAATTAATTCCATTAAGAGACATTAGAGGTCCAATATAGCATACTAAATCTGATCAATAATACACCGACTTATTGAATCATCTTGTAGTAAGTTGAAATTATTTTAACAGCCTACAGTCCAAAGTTTTGAAACCAAATTCAAACTCTTTTTGTTTTACATGTAAGAATTAAAGGAACCAAACTCTGCTCATTTATGCCCAGGGATCCCACCAGCAACTTCAGACTTTGTATCAACCACTGATGCACACAAACATTGCCAAAAATTATATTCCTATGCTAGCATAGTGTCCTAAACATATCAATCTACTCCAATCTACATTGCTGGGGGCAATTTCTGAGTAATACACTAGAAAGAGCAGAATGTTCAGAAACCTAGCGCCTATACTGGTCTGAAGTTGAAAACAAGATTAGTTATGCTGCTCCCTGAGAAGTCAGAATATTATTTTCATCATGTCTGATGGGTGCTAAATCAGATTTAAAAAAACCAACAAACAGAACCTCTTTTTATTAAAAAAAAATCAAATATGCTCTTTCTTTTTAAATAAAAATATGCTCCACAATAGAAAACTTATGAATACAGAAAGAAATCATAGAACCTTGCTGATGATTGATACACAACTAAAATTTATAAGACATAATTATTTTGTCAAAGGATAAAATAATTCCCATTTTCCACATCTTTTCTTGGTTGATTGGGAGTGTTCATAAACTAAATGTTCATTGTTAGAGCTATAAGTATATAAATAAATACATATATGTACATATATATATATATATATATATATATACAAATGTACAAAAAAAATTCCCTCCAAGCGATGTATAGTATTCAAGGATACTGACAGTTATTGCTAAAGGGAACAGGACAATCTGTTTGTGTCCATGGTGGATTTGATGAGCAGAAGGGAATTTAACAGTGTGAAGGAATATTCAAATTAATCTTTATTAGAAGTGTTTGCAATGTGAATTAATATCCAAGAGGGAACAAACAAGAATAGATTATGTGGGAAGTGATAAGAGTCTTCATTTTTGGACATCTTTACAAGCAAGATGGAAAATACCAGGAAAAATACAGTTAATCTTACATTGGAGGAAGAAAGCTGATCAGATGATCTCTTGAGAGCCCCTAGACACCCAAAGCAGAGTTGTGTACATCTTTCTGGAGGGTAAAGACTGGAAATTCAACTTAAGTGTTTAAGAGTGCATCCACATGACTGTTTTAGTTTGGCTCAGGAAGATGCCTTCCATGTGAATTTTGCAATGGTTCCCTCACTGCACCTTGGTTTGCATAACAGAGGGGCCTCGGGAGGTGTGAACTCTGTTCCCTTTAGGTAAACCTGTAGTGGAGGATGCACTCTGGGATCACGCTTAATAAATTTTAGTTGCTAGTAGTCAATCAGCTCATGGGATCATACTAAATTTGTCTGGAGGAAAGTGACTGCAGTGCAGACAAAGGTCCTTGTACCATCTGTGTTACTGACAGAACATAAATTAGTAGATCACCTTCCAATATGATGGTGTCCCTGCTCTTGTGGTCCTCTGCGCTTTTGACTGTTGTCCAGCTGCCAACACATAGGTGCAATACATAGGGAAAAAACTGTGAAGACCTGGAGAACAGGCCTAGGACTGACCTCTGATTTCTCTTATATCAGAAGCTCTTTCTGTTAGACCTCAAACTCATTTCCAAATGCTTGAAAGGGACTTGTCTCTCCTGATGGTTTCTCAGAGTGTTTCATATCGCACTGAAACCCACAGAGGAGCACGATCACAGATAACCTACAGCTAGAAGAAATTGTTAGTAATAGTGAAAAGGATTGAGAGTAGACACCAGCATTAAAAATGGAATGTTAAAAGGACAGAAATGGCTCGACTCTCAGAACTTTTTCCTGATGTTTGCGAACTGCAGAGAGCTACTGGAGGTACTGACTGAAAGAGAGCAACATGCTAAATGTCAGTAAGCATCTTTGAGGTACAAACACACACACAGGTACATGTAGTAATTTAGCAAGAAGCTCTGATAATAATTTGTAAGAAAAATTGACCAAAGAATGCAGTGTTGAATTGTCTAAAATGCAAAAAGCGGCTTCTCTGATAATTGCATAAAGATGAGATAAGGTTCACAACTTGCAGTCTGCAGGCTTTTTATCATCCAGCTACAAACTGTTGCATATCCTCCCCCAGATCCTCTCATTTGGGAGGGACTTCAAAGATGCCAAGGTAGCCAAAAGAAGAGGATGGTGGATTATTGTTAAAGATGCATAAATTTAGGAAAACCTCAAGTCTTAAAAGTCTGCCAATAATTGTCTTTCTCTCTTACAAAGCTATTTTTCTTTTTCCTGACAGGGTGTTACTTCTATTATCTTTGATTACAGAAAAGCACAATCACCTATTCAAAAATGAAGGACTGACTTCTCTTTTAAACACAGACTGAGCGCTGGTAGGCTGCAGTATTTCACTAAAGACTGAAGCTAGACTGAAGATAGGAGACCCAGCAAGGAAGAAGATAAAAACGGCAGCACATTCCTGTGTGAAATGTTATATTCAGGTTATCTCAGAATCAGACACCACTTCCATCTCTGCGTGCGTGTGAACTGGCGCCTGCAGGCACCACAAGGTATCGTTTCCTCCCGCCACAAGTCACCACGGCAGGATTTTGACATTGCACCTGAGTTTAACTCTCTCACAGATACACCATCCAATCTCACGCTTACCAACACCTGTACAGCTGCATTGCAACAAATGCCAAGGAAATGGTAACTCCCTGTGGAGCTGACCCTGCCCAGGGTGCCACCTGTATCCCTACAGGCTGTTGAGGTCCATATATCCAAAGTTTAAGGTTCAGCACCCAGCAAGCTTTCTTCCACAGAAAATGTCAGGTTTTGGGATTGAGGTTTTTTTTGGTGAGGAACAGATTTCTAGCTCTAACCATTAGATAATAAACCCCCCTATTTACAAACAACAAAAAAACTTTTATTAAGGCCAAAGTCAGTGATCTTGACTGGATTGTAGATGATGTCATTTATTTAATAATCAGTGAAATTCTTTCCCACAGAAAGAATGAATGATGCCCGAATCAGGGGCTTATCTTAAAAATACAGAGCCTTGCTCTTTATGTGGTCTCTATCCAAAATAATCTTTGGAACTAAATTATTTTCCTCTCATATTTCACACTAGTCAGTTGAAATGAAAACTAACTTTGACAAGTACAGTTTTACTCATTTACTTAGGGAAATGTCAGCACAGTATTTAAAGCAGGTATGGCAAAAGAATGATCCCTTAATGCCTGCTTAGGCATTTCCAGGAGTCACATCTGAAATTTTTAGGGAGAAAACACAAGAAAAATGGAGGTCGTGCAGTTGGCATATAAATATTCCTTTGGATATTGTCCATGACAGTTGGCTGTCATACAAGAACAGGTGAATTCCCCACAACCATTTCAGTGTTTGAGGAAGTTGACAATTGCTGCAATAACTAGTGAACACATAGTTCAGGTTAGAAATGTGTACCAGGAGACAAGGTTACGGATGTTTTCCAGAAGGCAGAAAACAAAAGGCCGGTTATTTAACTGATCCAGGTGGTAGAGGGCAGGAGTGACAGGCTGTTCTGAATGAGTGTATGTGAATTATCCCATGTAGCTCCTCAAGGGAGCACTTTTTGAACACACAGAAGCTCAAATCAGCTCACTAGCAGCAATCTAGAATTCTAGAAAAAATTTTCCCACTCCTAGAGTAAATATAAGCATTTTTTTCTCCTTCTGAGAT